>NC_137007.1:25173346-25178346 GCF_032717465.1 Coenobita brevimanus | reverse complement strand
AAGCAGATGATTTTGCTGGAGGACTTCAAAAGGTGTATTAATAAAGATGTAAGCCTATATCTTGATGAGAAAAGAATAGATAATTTGTCTGATGCTGCAGTTTTAGCTGATGAATATGTTCTCACTCACAAGAGATATTCTAAAGAAAAAGGGAAAGCTGAGAGTAAGTACGTTGCTTCTACTCAGAGTACAGGTAACAGGAAAGAGAATAAAGATGATGTTTCTCAGGAAGTAAATACCAGCTCCACCTCTAGATTTCAGAAAAGTAAATGTACTTATTGTAGTAAGCTTGGTCATACTACGGAGAAATGTTTCAGGAGACAGCGTGATGTGAACAAAAAGGAGTCTTTAAATATTCAGTCAATTGGTCTAGTGTCCACCCTTGAGAGTTCCCAGAATTCTTTAACTAGTTAACTGAACCTGCTTTGAGGGGTAAATTAAATTCTCATGATGAAGCTTCTCTTTTGAGCAGTAGCGTAGGTGACACTCTCAAGAGTTCATTTGCTAATTTCCTGTCTGATGGTTTTGTCAGTCCTCTGGACAGTAATAACAGGGAATCAGTTAAAATATATCGTGATACAGGTGCTTGCCAATCCCCTATGCTGACCAGTGTTCTAGGCTTTAATGTTACTTCCTCTGATGAAACTGTAATCTTACAAGGTGTAGGGAATAATTACTTCTCTGTCCCTCTGTGCAGAGTGAATTTAGAGTCTGGTTTTGTTAATGGTTCCATTATGGTTGGGTTGGTTGAGACACTCCCAATGTCAGGTGTAACTTTCTTACTTGGAAATGATATTGGTGGAAGTCAAGTGTGTCCAGCTCCTCAGTTGTCTAGTGAAGCAGTGACTGTGACCCAGGATTGTGATGTCCCTGATGTGTTCTCTGCATGTGCTGTCACTAGAGCTAAGTCTAAAGTTACTGGTGACTTAGAGGATAATGATGATGATGATATTATCCTAGCTGACACTTTTCTTACTAATTTGGACCACTCACAAGATGAGGCAGTACCCCGTAGTGTTGATAATTTGTCTCGTCAAGAGTTGGTTGAGTTGGAGGTTGCTGACCCTGAGTTGAAAGGTCTAGTTAACTCTACTTGCAGTGAGGAAGAGTCAGCTAGTGCTTCTACTTGTTATTATATAAAGTCAGGAGTACTTATGAGGAAGTGGAGACCCCCAGCAGCATCAGCCGACTGTGAATGGGAGGTTGTACATCAAGTTGTCATCCCTCGTGTTTGTAGGCAGGATATCATTAGAGTGGCTCATGATTCCAGTTTGGCAGGACACCTTGGAGTGAGGAAGACTGTGGCACGCATTTTGAAACACTTCTACTGGCCAGGTATCTTCAGAGATGTTTCCTGGTATTGTAAGTCTTGTCACACCTGTCAAGTTGTGGGGAAGTGTAATCAGACCGAAAAGGTTGCACCTCTAGTTCCCATTCCTCCTTTTGAGGCGCCATTCACCCGTGTGTTGGTGGATATTGTGGGCCCTCTTCCTAAGACTTCTTCAGGATTTTCTCGTTATCCTGAAGCCATTCCACTTAGAAATATGTCAGCAAAGAACGTGGTTAAGGAAATGCTAGGGTTCTTCACAAAGTTTGGTCTGCCCAAGGAGGTACAGTCAGACCGGGGAAGTAATTTCATGTCAAATGTTTTCAAGCAGTCTCTGAAAGAGTTGGGCATCACCCAGATCACGTCTTCAGCTTACCATCTCCAGACCCAAGAAGTGTTGGAGAGATATCATCAAACACCCAAATCGATGCTCAAGAAATACTGTTTGGAACATCAGAAAGACTGGGATAAAGGTCTTCCATTTGTTGTGTTTGCCGCAAGAGAATCTCCAAATGAATCACTGGGCTTCTCACCCTTTGAACTACTGTTTGGCCATGAAGTAAGAGGACCCCTTAAGTTACTCAATGAATGCTGGCTGTCGGAGGAAGATGACGTCAACCTGCTGGAGTATGTGATGAAGTTCAAAGAACGGCTGTCCACTGCTTTACAGCCGGCGAGAGAGAATTTAGGAGCTGCTGAGGAGAAGATGAAGACTTGGTATGATAAGAAGTCCAGGTTATGCCACTTTCAGCCAGGAGATCAGGTTTTGATTCTGCTACCGGTGCATGGGCAACCTCTTCAAGCCAAGTTTAGTGGTCCTTATTTCGTGGAGAAGAAACTCAGTGATGTCAACTATGTCATCGCCACACCAGATTCTAGAAAGAACAAGCAACTTTATCACATCAACATGCTAAAGTTACATCACAGGCGGGACGAAAATAACCCAGTCTGCACTGTAGCTGTTCCACCCAAGTCTGCAAGTGAAGCTCTCCCATGCAGCATGAGCCTGAGTGATAGTTTGGGGAAGAATCCTGATATCATGAATGACCTCCAGACTAAGCTTTCTCATCTTCCTCCCGAGGAAAGGCAGGAGTTTTCGGCATTACTGCAGGAGTACCCGCTAGTTTTCCGTGCCACTCCAGGAAGAACCACTGTGTTGATGCATGATGTCGATGTTGGAGACGCAAAGCCAATTAAACTGCCTCCTTACCGTGTGAACCCAGTGAAAGTTCCTCTCATCCAGAAGGAGCTTGGCTACCTGTTGGACCACAAGATGATTGAGCCCTGTCAGAGCGAGTGGAGTTCTCCTGTCACTCTAGTCCCTAAGCCAGGTGGGTCACAGCGGCTTTGCATTGACTACAGACGTGTTAAGCAGATAACCAAAACAGACACTTACCCTCTCCCTCGCGTGGAAGATTGCATAGACAAGATCGGAAAGGCTAGGTACATAAGTAAGTTTGATTTGTTAAAGTGATACTGGCAAGTACCTATGACTGAACGTGCTAGGGAGATCTCATGTTTTGTAACACTAGGAAAGACTTTTGCATGTTCTGTAATGCCATATGGTATGAAGAATGCACCAGCCACATTTCGGAAGCTCATGAATGTTGTAACAGAGGGTTTGGCAGGGTGTGTTGTTTATATTGATGTATTAATCTTCAGTGACAACTGGAAAGATCACCTATGCCATGTCAGTAAGTTTCTTGAGCGTTTAGTTCAGGCTAATCTTGTAGCTAATTTATCAAAGTGTGAGTTTGGTCAAGCTAAAGTTCAGTACCTTGGGTACGTAATTGGTGATGGACATGTTGCACCACCAGGAGCTAAGGTTCAGGTTATAAGTGATCTTCCCAGGCCTAAAAGTAGGAAAGAGCTACAAAGATTTTTGGGAATGGTAGGTTATTACAGGAGATTTGTTCTTAACTTTTCAATTCTTGTATCACCACTTAAAGACCTACTGAAAAAGGGAGTTAAATTTGTCTGGACCGATAACTGTGAATCCTCTTTCAGTAAACTTAAAGCTATCCTATTAAGTCAGCCAGTGCTCACTACTCCAAATTTTGCTAAGCCTTTTAAGATGGCTGTTGATGCAAGTGATACAGGAGCTGGGGCTGTTTTGCTGCAAGGGGATGATCAGGGTATTGAACACCCTGTATCTTATTACAGTAAGAAGTTCACTCCACCTCAAAAGAACTACTCAACTATTGAGAAAGAGCTTTTGGCCTTGATTTTGGGTTTACAGCATTTTTCATTTTATTTGTGTTCTGGTTTTGACCCTATAGTCATTTATACCGATCATCACCCACTGAAATTCCTTAGTAAGTTTAAAGATAAAAATCAGAGATTGACAAGATGGAGTCTACTTCTTCAGGAGTATTCATCAGACATACAACATGTCAAGGGGAAAGAAAATGTTATTGCAGATTGCTTATCTAGACTTTAGACAGATTATTTTAGAGTAATAAGAAATTTCCTTTGTAAATTTCTTTTTTTTTTTTTTTTGTGGGGAGGTGTTACATAGCCTATGATTTCATCATCCTTTGTATAATTCTAACGTACAGTATGCTGCATGTTTGATCACGATTCGCCTCGTGGCTTCCATAGTTACTAGGCTTGCGTGTTCTACCTCACTCCCCCCTTCTCCTCCCTTATAGTAGAGTAAGTCGTTCTTTCTGTTGTTCAGAGCAGGAGTGTCAACTCTTTGTCCCCTATGGCTTCATTTGCGCGTCCTTCTTACAAGTTGTATCAAGCTCTGCCGGCCCCTATATAATGAGCTCAGTCTCTGCATTAATTGCCACTTAGATCTACTCCTCATTTGGTTCACATCTCTGTCCTCCCCTGTATAGTGTATTAACTTTGTGAGTGCTCAGGAAGTCTCCAACCATCTAGCTCCTGTGTAATTTGAGTATAAGTGTTGTTACATTTTTTTCTTGCACTGTATGGCATAGGGTGTTAATTCGTAGGCCTGGTGAGGTTTTTGTGATTCATGTGGAGTTTTTGGTGTCAGCCAATATTAATAATATTTTGTATCTAATTATTATATCTTGCTTTAACTGAGCATTATCCGGTTCTCTCATTTTATCAGGGCTGACTTAGATAAATTTGTTCTTGCTAAATTCGTGTTAATAGAGGCTATTGCAGTTAACCATATATGTAACTTATTTTGCCATTACATTATCCTTATGAGTCCTGAATGTTTAGTTGTTAGTTTGAGCATTAAACTTTAACTTGTAATTCTACCTAACTCTTTTGTTTTGAACCTGGAACTTTGCGGGACAGTAGTGATTTTTAGTATTCTCACTTGAAATGTTCATTATCTCTCTCTGTTCCGTAACAATATATATATATATATATATATATATATATATATATATATATATATATACCTAGGCTGCTTCCCCCAAGGAAAGGGAGGTAGCCGAGACAGGACGACACACTCCCCATTTACTCATCCATTCAAACACATTCATTCGAATCTTAGCCCCAAAGGGGAGAACGGACAGATCCTCACCGCACCACACCGGACAAGGGTCAACTGCGCAATGCAATCAGTGACATCCGCAGCAGGGCCCGACGGCAGAACTGGTTTACCCCTGCCACATCATAACAGACCCATCCCCTTACCCGCACCTGACCTGACTAGCTGATCAGACCAAATGCGGGAGCATATCCCCTC
>NC_137007.1:25143346-25170846 GCF_032717465.1 Coenobita brevimanus | reverse complement strand
TAGGCAGGAGGAGTGGTGATGAGAGACTACCGAACTGTAGAGAAAAGTAGAGGGAGGGATCTGGAGGAAGGAGTGGGGAGAGAATGGAGGGAGAGAGAGGAATGTGGATGTGGAGAACATAAGTGTATAGTGAAATCGAGCGGAGGTGAGAAAAGGAAGAAGGGAAAGATGCTGAAGGGAGGCGGAGAGAAACATGGAGTGAAGAGAGATTTTCAGGAACGGAGGAATAGGTGAAATAGGCGGTAGGAGAGACTGGATAGTGGGTTAGTAAGAAGAGTGTGTAGGCAGGGTGTGCACTGTGCAGGATGGGTAGTGGAGGAAGTATGGGCAGGGAGGGTGTACAGGTAAGGTGTGTAGGTAGGGTACTGCGAAGGGTGTGGAGGGAGGGTGCGCAGAAAAGATGCGGAGAGATGGAGTAGAGACAGTGACAGGAGAAGGAGGGAGGGAATGAAGGGAGCAGAGGGAGGGAGGGAGGGAGGGATACATATAATTATCTTAACACAAGCAACTTATACTTTCTTTTGTGCATGAGAAAACGAATCCAACAGTAACACCTTTGGTAGGAGAGGTATTTTCCTTAGATGATTAAATTCAGGAGACAGCCAATCGAGAATTATTTAAAAAGGAAATCATCCCACTGAGGTAGTTTATGGAAATAGTTTCGAATCCCTTTGCTAACAGAGGGACTCCACTGAAGATGAACATACCAGGTAACCACCAAGCGCCAACGGGACTGAAGTGAATATAGTATATATATATATATATATATATATATATATATATATATATATATATAGAAGAGGTTAAGAGATTCTTGGCACCTCTTATTTACCTGTTACACAACAGTATGTTATATTTCTTTTGCATCCGCGGTTGATAAAGCTTTCAGATATACCATACAAAAGAATATTAAAGTGCCATTGTCTAAACATTTGAATTATGAAGGTATCAGGGAGCCTCGAAAGGCCACGAGAATACGGGTTAGCAATAGCAACCGCCACTGGAGCGAATGAATCGGGTGACAAAGCAGAAGGCTCCCCACACTGCCTTCCTCAAGATAAAATATCCCTACCTATAATTACACGCCCTAAGCCGGTACGGGATTGCCACGAACAAATCGCCTTCATGTCGCCCTGTTCTCCGACCTCGGTCTCATTTTATTTTTTCGGTCACTTCCTCCTAATCACTCACATACTCTCTTAGTCAATCTCATTCTTCATTCGCCCCACATAGCCAAACCATCTCAGGAGAAAACATATAAAAGTGTTCGTCAGGTTAAAGAAGTCCTTGCCGACTAATATTGCAGGATATCGAGATGATAATAGTCAATACCTTATTATATATATATATATATATATATATATATATATATATATATATGAAACGACAGAGCCAGAAGCTGAGAGCTAGCAAAAAGCTGCCTTTTCGACTGAACTTGAAAAAAAGCTATATTCTAGATCGGTTTATTTCAAGACGGGCAGGCACATTGCATTTAAGCGACTAGAAGTCGGTGCCAGAGGGAGAGACAGACCGGATAATAGTTCTAGGTGTTGACCAGTTGTGTATGTAAAGGACTGAAAATAACACTTAGCTCTTCATTATAAAGTTGAACAAGAAAGTGGTGATTGTGCGTAGGTTGACGGATGCTGCGTGAGGGATGCAACAGGACAATGAACCGTATTCTCGTCAGCTTAGGGGGCTGTCTAGTGCTTCTTCCCTGGGAGCTACATTTTCCATATGCCACTTAAGTACTGCCTTGTTATTTATATATTTCTATACTGACATACCGTGCATAAGAAACTTGCAGGAATACATTGACGTATCTGATACAGAAATAATACTGGTATGTTAGATGGTCTCCAAAGCTAGCGAGAATACAGCCATAAGTCTCTTTCTTCTTTGTAGACGCGCCTAGTGGTTTGGTGGTCTAAATATATTAACCAATTTCCAGGATAAATAAGTCTCCACAGCAGTTTGCCATTACCAGATATACTTTCCTCTTTTTCTTCATGTTCTGCACACTATGTTCGAAACCTTAATTTAGTTGCTCAATGTCGTCATTCTTTCTTCCCAACACTTTTCGGCTTCATCCATTTCTTAACTTCTTCACCAAACTGCTTCAAGTTGGTACAACTGTTCCTTGGGTAAATAACACCTGACGTCATTTTCATTTCTTGGATGTAGGCAGTTTATAAGTTTTTTATGAGATCAACGGTTAAGCCATACAAACATAACTTTTGGTGTCCTATGTTCCTTTATGCTCATTAATCATCATGGCAATTTGCACAGACGTATGTCGTTGTACTAGTGTGAAGACCATCTTCTATATATCCTTTGGAATATTTCAATTTCATATTAATATTCACTTTAATTTGGTTAAGTGTAGAAATACTTTTGTTTTTCCCAGTTTTAATATTCACTTTAGTCTGACTGCGAAGTGTATGGTAAGTGCATGAGTGAAGACGAACATAAACATGCTTATACACAACTTCAACATGACTATGTTCTCTCCCAACAATATTATTCACCTTTGGGACGGCATTTTCGAACTCGATAGTATTAGATATTGCATTTATCAGCATCTAGACCTATTTGGTTCATTTATATGTTGAACAAGAAGCTGTGCCAAAGCACAGCAAACCCGTCCACGGCGGTAATTTTAGTGCTGACGTATAACCACAACAGGATATCTATCAAAGATGTCACATATCAAATTTGGAGTAAACTGAGTGAAAACTGACGATTTTGTGCCCGACCCACCTGACACTGACCCCCTTACCGCTAACTGTGGGGTGACACACTGATGTAATGAGGCATGCTATAGGATGCAGTTTGGAAGATGCACCTTGAAGATTTTTGTTTCATGTCGATATGGCGAATTTGAAAGGATCTATGGTTAAAAAACATTTTTTTTTTTTTACATCTTTTGGGCCTATAGCTTGGGCCTTGGCCCAATTTGGCCCAAAATTTAATCAGGGGATCAGAAGGTCATAGCCCATCATCCCTGTAATTTAGTCAAAATCGCACCAGTAGTTTTGCCGTAATGTTGTTAAGACACACACACACACACACACACACACACAGGCAGACAGAAAAACAAACAAACAGACAAACCGAGTGAAAACAATACCCGTTCCCGAGCCCTTCCGGGGCGGGGACGGGTAATAAAATCGCTTGGTGGCGGCAAGAATAAAAATATACATCACGGGAGTGAAAGGATATTATAAACCTCAGAAAATCACTGTTTCTAATAAGTCCAATATTGAAACTGCAGTTATTGACAGACAAGGCTTGAACTAGTTTAACATGAGGTGAAGAAAAAATAGTTTAACTGAAATGGTTTTCCTCCCACAGGGTTGCATTTTATTTTCTCTGGTCGAACTCGGTGGAAATTACAATCACGGTAATGGCTCCTGCGGTGATGAAGAAATTTAGTGTTATGAAACATGGGTGCGCTACACAGTTTGCATATTCATACTCATGTAAGGGACTTTTTTTTTTATGTGGTGGATGGAACAGAGCAGTGCGCGGTGGTCTCAAAGGGAGTGAGATTGATCCAAGACTGGAGTAGGGAACAGACTGTAGATTAGGATTTCGTAATCCTTGAAACATTCCCTACTACTCGTCTACAAGCACCATTTCCGAAAGACACCCCTCCAAACACATTACAGCAGTCTTGAATGTGATAGCCCTAGACTGTATCCTGTATGGATAGTGGGTGATAGTGCAGAGGTTGCGATATGCGAAAGTCTTTATCAGGTAGGGGGGGCTACTTGGCCTCCGGGAACAAACTGTCTAGTCTACAGTATGTCCACCGTCAGCAAACACACACACACACACACACACACACACACACACACACACACACCAAGTGACTTTACACTGAGTGACAAGCTAAATGATTTCTTGTAGCCCACAATACCTTCAACCTGATGTTGTCCATAAGGGCTGAAATCTATGGGATGCTTAGAGTACACTGCTCACATAACGCCACTCAGGGAAGAACGACCAATCACCCTCACCTTATATGTCGGGACTAATTATCTAACCATGAGACCCAGCGCTCCATATGGGATGATGTAAGACTGAATGAGAGAGAGAGAGAGAGAGAGAGAGAGAGAGAGAGAGAGAGAGAGAGAGAGAGAGAGAGAGAGAGAGAGAGAATCCACTGGTAATATTTCTCTCAAGACCGATCTAATATTTTTAACTCTACCGACTACCAATATGTCACGATTCCTCCAGCACTGCACCACTTCCCTCTGCATCACCACCACCATCACCACCACCACTTCCCTCTGCATCACCACCACCATCACCACCACCACTTCCCTCTGCATCACCACCACCATCACCACCACCACTTCCCTCTGCATCACCACCACCATCACCACCACCACTTCCCTCTGCATCACCACCACCATCACCACCACCACTTCCCTCTGCATCACCACCACCACCACCACCACCACTTCCCTCTGCATCACCACCACCATCACCACCACCACTTCCCTCTGCATCACCACCACCATCACCACCACCACTTCCCTCCTCTTCACCACCACCACCACCACCACCACTTCCCTCTGCATCACCACCACCATCACCACCACCACTTCCCTCTGCATCACCACCACCATCACCACCACCACTTCCCTCTGCATCACCACCACCACCACCACCACCACTTCCCTCTGCATCACCACCACCATCACCACCACCACTTCCCTCTGCATCACCACCACCATCACCACCACCACTTCCCTCTGCATCACCACCACCATCACCACCACCACTTCCCTCTGCATCACCACCACCATCACCACCACCACTTCCCTCTGCATCACCACCACCATCACCACCACCACTTCCCTCTGCATCACCACCACCATCACCACCACCACTTCCCTCTGCATCACCACCACCATCACCACCACCACTTCCCTCTGCATCACCACCACCATCACCACCACCACTTCCCTCTGCATCACCACCACCATCACCACCACCACTTCCGACTGCATCAACACCACCCTCACCACCACCACCACCACCACCACCACTTCCCTCTGCATCACCACCACCATCACCACCACCACTTCCCTCTGCATCACCACCACCATCACCACCACCACTTCCCTCTGCATCACCACCACCATCACCACCACCACTTCCCTCTGCATCACCACCACCATCACCACCACCACTTCCCTCTGCATCACCACCACCATCACCACCACCACTTCCCTCTGCATCACCACCACCATCACCACCACCACTTCCCTCTGCATCACCACCACCACCACCACCACCACCACTTCCCTCTGCATCACCACCACCACCATCACCACCACCACTTCCCTCTGCATCACCACCACCATCACCACCACCACTTCCCTCTGCATCACCACCACCATCACCACCACCACTTCCCTCTGCATCACCACCACCATCACCACCACCACTTCCCTCTGCATCACCACCACCATCACCACCACCACTTCCCTCTGCATCACCACCACCATCACCACCACCACTTCCCTCTGCATCACCACCACCATCACCACCACCACTTCCCTCTGCATCACCACCACCACCACCACCACCACCACTTCCCTCTGCATCACCACCACCATCACCACCACCACTTCCCTCTGCATCACCACCACCATCACCACCACCACTTCCCTCTGCATCACCACCACCATCACCACCACCACTTCCCTCTGCATCACCACCACCATCACCACCACCACTTCCCTCTGCATCACCACCACCATCACCACCACCACTTCCCTCTGCATCACCACCACCATCACCACCACCACGTCGGTCGGCGTCACCACCACCATCACCACCACCACTTCCCTCTGCATCACCACCACCATCACCACCACCACTTCCCTCTGCATCACCACCACCATCACCACCACCACTTCCCTCTGCATCACCACCACCATCACCACCACCACTTCCCTCTGCATCACCACCACCATCACCACCACCACTTCCCTCTGCATCACCACCACCATCACCACCACCACTTCCCTCTGCATCACCACCACCATCACCACCACCACTTCCCTCTGCATCACCACCACCATCACCACCACCACTTCCCTCTGCATCACCACCACCACCACCACCACCACCACTTCCCTCTGCATCACCACCACCATCACCACCACCACTTCCCTCTGCATCACCACCACAATCACCACATCCAATTCGAGCTGCATCACCACCACCATCACCACCACCACTTCCCTCTGCATCACCACCACCATCACCACCACCACTTCCTCTGCATCACCACCACCATCACCACCACCACTTCCCTCTGCATCACCACCACCATCACCACCACCACTTCCCTCTGCATCACCACCACCATCACCACCACCACTTCCCTCTGCATCACCACCACCACCACCACCACCACCACTTCATCTGCATCACCACCACCATCACCACCACCACTTCCTCTGCATCACCACCACCATCACCACCACCACCCTCTTCATCACCACCACCATCACCACCACCACTTCCCTCTGCATCACCACCACCATCACCACCACCACTTCCCTCTGCATCACCACCACCATCACCACCACCACTTCCCTCTGCATCACCACCACCATCACCACCACCACTTCCCTCTGCATCACCACCACCACCACCACCACCACCACTTCCCTCTGCATCACCACCACCACCATCACCACCACCACTTCCCTCTGCATCACCACCACCATCACCACCACCACATCCATCAGCAACACCACCACCATCACCACCACCACTTCCCTCTGCATCACCACCACCATCACCACCACCACTTCCCTCTGCATCACCACCACCATCACCACCACCACTTCCCTCTGCATCACCACCACCATCACCACCACCACTTCCTCTGCATCACCACCACCATCACCACCACCACTTCCCTCTGCATCACCACCACCACCACCACCACCACCTCTGTCCTCTTCATCACCACCACCATCACCACCACCACTTCCCTCTGCATCACCACCACCATCACCACCACCACTTCCCTCTGCATCACCACCACCATCACCACCACCACTTCCCTCTGCATCACCACCACCATCACCACCACCACTTCCCTCTGCATCACCACCACCATCACCACCACCACTACCCTCTGCATCACCACCACCATCACCACCACCACTTCCCTCTGCATCACCACCACCATCACCACCACCACTTCCCTCTGCATCACCACCACCATCACCACCACCACTACCCTCTGCAACAACACCACCATCACCACCACCACTACCCACACCAAAACCACCACCATCACCACCACCACTTCCCTCTGCATCACCACCACCATCACCACCACCACTTCCCTCTGCATCACCACCACCATCACCACCACCACTTCCCTCTGCATCACCACCACCATCACCACCACCACTACCATCGCCACTCTCCACATCATCTCTTCACCATGGCCTCCATAGCCGCTGTTTCCCTTTCACCACTACCATCATCACCATTATCCCATCCTTACTACTACCAATACCATCGGGCAAACGAGAGAGAGAGAGAGAGAGAGAGAGAGAGAGAGAGAGAGAGAGAGAGAGAGAGAGATGTAATTAACACTTAAAAGAGGATGAAGCATTCGTAGTTGTGATGCTGCTTCAGTCCTGCACTCAGCCCGCCACGGCCACCACGACAACCACTCCATCCACCACCACAACTACTCCACCAACCATCACAACCACCACAACCACAACTACTCCACCAACCATCACAACCACATCATCCACCACCAAAACCAGCATAACCACTCCATCCACACAACCATTCCATCCACTACCACAACCACTCCATTCCCCACAACAACCACTACCACTCCATCCACCAGCACAATCACTCCCTCCACCACCACAACCACTCCATCTACTATCACAACCACTCTGTTCTCCACTACAACCATTCCATCCACCACCAAGACTACTCCATCCACCACCACAACCACTCCATCCACCACCACAACAACCACTCCATTCACCACCACAACCATTCCATCCACCACCACCAAAACAACCACTCCATCCACCACCAAGACCACTCCACCCACCACCACCACAAACACTCCATTCACCACCACAACCACTCCATCCACCACCAAAACTACTCCACCCACCACCACAACCACTCCATCCACCACCACAACAACCACTCCATTCACCACCACAACCACTCCATCCACCACCACCAAAACAACCACTCCATCCACCACCACCACCACAACCACTCCATCCACTACCACTAAAACAACCACTCCATCCACTACCACCAAAACAACCACTCCATCCACTACCACAAACACTCCATCCACTATCACAACTTCATCCAAAACCAAGCCACCACCACTACTCCATCAACCACCACCAATACAACCACTTCAACCACCACCACTAAAGCAACCAGCTCATCCAGAACGGCCACTACCATCAACTTCATAACAACCATTCCAACTACCAACCATGTGTTAACTGTGGTGGTGACACTACAGTTAACACATGGTTCACTACACCAACCACTTCATGTACACCACAACAATCACACTACCGATCACAACATCGACTCCAATTGCCACCACATTATCAATCCTCACATCCACCCCGTTGCTCACCATAACCTCCCCAACCACCACCGTTACCACAACCACATCCCCAACCACCACCAATACCACAAGTACATCCACAACCACCACCATTACAAATACATCCACAACCACCACCATTACAAGTACATCCCCAACCACCACCATTAACACAAGTACATCCCCAACCACCACCATTACAAGTACATCCCCAACCACCACCATTACCACAACCACCACACTGTTCAACGCTGCCATAATCTCATACAGCCTAAAACCACCCAAACCACCCACCACCATGACCGTTACCACTATGACAACCACCACAACAACTACCACATCGCTCACTATAATCATCATCTCAAACACCACGATAACTACTATAGCCCCCACAACAAGAACTACAATCACCACACCCACCACCACCACAGTAACAACTACAACTACAACAACAACCACAGTAACAACTGCCACACCACTAACCACGACAGCATCATCTGCCACACCACTAACCACGACAGCATCATCCGCCACAGCAAAATCAGCACAGCAATAGCTATTATAACCTCCACCACAACCTCCATTAAAACAACAACCACAGCAACAAACATCATCACCACCACTACAGCTACTACCACTACAACAACTACCCCAACAACAACAGCAACAACAATCACAGTAGCCACCACCACCACACCAACAACTATAACACCCAGAATCACAACCACCACAAAACAACCAGAAAACCACCACCACCACAACGACAACAACAATCACCACAACAACCACCACAACAACAAAAACTATAACAACAATCTCCACAGCAACCATCACCACAAAAACCACCACCACTACAGCCACAGCAACCATAACAACAGCAATCACTACCACAACGCTCATCACAACATTCATTACTACCACAGTCAGAACAGCAACAACCACAATAACTACACCAACAGGCTCTACCATCCACCAACCAAAACAAGGGCCACCACCACCACCACCACCACCACCATCACCATCTCCGCCGCCGCCGCCGCCGTCGCCACCGCCGCCGCCGCCGTCGCCACCGCCGCCGCCACCATCGCAGCAATAACATTACCAAATATTATCACCACCACCACAACAACAATAACAACAATCATTAACACCGCCGTCACAACAATAACAACAAACATTAACATCACCACCACCAAAATAACAACAAACATTAACATCACCACCACAACAATAACAACAAACATTAACATCACCACCACAACAATAACAACAAACATTAACATCACCACCACAACAATAACAACAAACATTAACATCACCACTACCGCCACAACAACAGCAAGTCACAGCAACCGCCACCATAATCACGAGAATCACCACCACCACAAAAAAAAATACCACCATCACCACCACCACATCAGCCACCTCCACCAGCAGCGCAAACACTGGCATCACCACCATCCACTTTGTGAGGCGACAGGTGTATTTCTGACAAGAATTTTACATTTTCTGTCCTCTGCACTCTTCATTCTCTTCACTATTTCTCTTCACCTCCCTACGCCATCATATCATCACCACTACACCCTACTCTCAGGTGTACTTCCTCTCTCCACCACCAAAACCCTGCTGAATCTGCTCTCTCCACCACGATGATCCCGCTGTACCGCCTCTCTATTCCACTACACCCTGCTACTCTCTTTCCACCATCGCACCATCCCTCCTACCACCACCACTACATCCCCCTCCTGCACCGCTGTTCTCTCTACGTCACTACTCTCTTTCCATGACTACTCTCATTCTTTCTTCACTACCACACCTCTTCAACGCCACAATCCCCGCACAGCAACACTTCACTTCTTCACCACCACCACATCCCTCCATCACCACTAGTCTCCCACCAACACCCCCCTCCTCTACTCTCTATTGCTACCCCCCCATTCCTTTACTCAACACCACCTCTCCACTTCTTCTTCATTACCATCACCACGTCTCTCCAACACCACCACATGCCTCCACCTCTCCACCACCACACGCCTCCACTTCCCTCTCCCCCATCATCACCACCACCGTCACCACCACAAGCCTTCACCTCTTTGCAACACCACCAAACGCCTCCACCTGATTCTCCACCATCACCACACACCTCCACCCCCCTTTCCACCACCATCACAGGCCTCCATCTCTCCAACATCACCACATGTCTCCTTCTTTCTCCTCCTCTTCCTCCTCCACCACATCCTATCCACCTCTTTCCACCATCACTTGCCCCCAACTCTCTCTAACACCACCACATGCCTCTACCTCCCTCCACAACCACACGTCTCCACCTCTCTCTCCAATATCACCATATGCCTCTACCTCCCTCCACAACCACACGTCTCCACCTCTCTCTCCAACACCACCACACGCCTCCACCTCCCTCTAACACCTCCACCTCTCCACTCCCCCACCACATGCCTCAACCTCTCCACCACCACCACCACACCCCTCCACCTCTCCACCACCACAACCACCACACCCCTCTACCTCTCCACCACCACAATCACCACACCCCTCCACCTCTCCACAACCACCACACCCCTCCACCACCACCACCACAACCACCACACCCCTCCACCACCACCACCACAACCACCACACCCCTCCACCACCACCACCACAACCACCACACCCCTCTACCACCACCACCACAACCACCACACTCCTCCATCTCTCCACCACCACCACCACAACGACCACACCCCTTCACCACCACAACCACCACACCCCTCCACCTCTCCACCACCACAACCACCACACCCCTCCACCTCTCCACCACCACCACCACAGCCACCACTCCCCATCACCTCTAACACCACCACACACCTCCACCTCTCCATCACCACCACATACCTCTACCTCTCCCTCCAACACCACCACACCTCTCCACCACCACCACCACAACCACCACACCCCTCCACCTCTCCACCACCACCACCACAACCACCACACCCCTCCACCTCTCCACCACCACTACCACAACCACCACAGCCCTCCACTTCTCTAATACCACCACCACAACCACCACACCCCTTCACCTCTCCACCACCACCACCACAACCACCACACCCCTCCACCTCTCCACTACCACCACCACAGCCATCACATCCCTTCACCTCTCAAACACCACCACACACCACCTCTCCATCACCACCACATACCTGTATCTCTCCCTCCAACACCACCACATGCCTCCTCCTCCTCCTCCTCCTCCATCACATCCCATCCATCTCTCTCCACCACCACATGCCTCCATTCATTCCACCAACACACGCCTCCACCTCTCTACCACCACCACTCGCCTCCACTTCTCTCTCCACTACCATCTCATGCCTCCACCTCTCTCCACCACCACAACCACATGCCTCCACCTCTACCGCCACCAACACCACAACCATCACCACATGCCTCCACCTCTATCACCACCACCACCACATGCCTCCATCTTTACCACCACCACCACCACAACCACATGCCTCCACCTCTACCACCACCACCACCACCACTTGCCTCCATCTCTACCACCACCACACCTAGTGACCACTACTTTCCCCCATCTCCCTGCACTACCACACCCTCCGCCACTACTATTCTCCCTCCACCACACACCCCTGCTCTCTCTATCTTCATCACTATCCTCTCTCCACCACACACCCCAGCTCTCTCCATTTTCATCACTATCCTCTCTCCACCACACACCCCTGCTCTCTCAATCTTCATCACTATCCTCTTTCCACCACACACCCCTGCTCTCTCCATCTTCGTCACTATCCTCTCTCCACCATTCATCATTCACTCTTGCTCACTTGTACTCCTCTCTCCACCACCACATCCACAACCATTACCTCTCCACCACACACCTTCCTCTCTATTGCTATCTTTCCTCTCCCCTCTCCCCCCCGTGTGAGACTTGAGTGAGGGAGGAAGGGGTTGGGGGTGTAGTGGTGGAGGCAGTAGGTGGAGAAGGGGGGGGGGACGCTGTGGTAGCGGTGTGGTGGTGGTGGTGGTGTCAGTGGCTCTGGAAACTGGTGTAGGGGTGGACTCTCGCCCCGCGCTCTCTCCAGGCACGCGCTCGCTCCCTAGCTCCTTCACGCTCATCCTCCTCCTGCTCCTGGTCCTGTTACCTCATTCATCCTCTCTCTGTTCCTGCTCCTGCCCCCGCTGCATCACTCGTGCTCCCTTACTTCTGCTCCTGTTACTCTTGTTACTCCCTCTCTCCTGTTGCTGCTCCTCCCTTGCTACTACTGTTACTCTCTCATTCCACGTCCCACTTCCTCGCCCCTGCTGCCTCCCCCTCACCCCTGCTTCCTCTCCCCTGTTCCTCCTTGCCTACTGCTATTCCTCCCCTGCTCCTACTTCTGTCCTACTTTCTCTGCTGTTGTAATCCTCTTGTTACTTTCCTGTTTTTCCTCTACACACCCTCCTATTGCTCTCCTTCACTTTTCCTTCTTCTGCCCTTCCTTTCCCCCTCCCCCCTTCTCTCTCTCTCTCTCTCTCTCTCTCTCTCTCTCTCTCTCTCTCTCTCCCCTCTTCCACTTCCTCATCTTCACTCCTCCCTTCTTCTGCTTCCTCTTGCTCCTTCCACTCCTTTTCCTCCGACACTGAGCAGCGTTAATTCTAGCATCTCTCCTCAGTTTGTTCCAGTCCTCCCATTTTTCCTTTCCCACCTCTCCCCTTGTTCCTGCTACAATTACACACTCCACCAAGGTTAGGAGAGAGAGAGTGTGTGTGTGTGTGTGTGTGTGTGTGTGTGTGTGTGTGTGTGTGTGTGTGTGTGTGTGTGTGTGTGTGTGTGTGTGTGTGTGTGTGAACCTATGGGTATGACAAAGCCAGCCCTTGAGTGTCAACTGTGAGACAAGTACCAGCTCTACAGACCGCCCTCAAGCGCTCTCCTTCCTCCACACACACACAAACACCCGAGCAAAACACGGAGATTGGATTAAAGCGCTCTCTGGATGTTTTGATGTGGTTCTGTGCTTGTTTTTGCGACTGTTTTTGTAGAGGCGTCGTGTTTTTGACATGTTTGTTTTAGATGGTGTGTGTGTGTGTGTGTGTGTGTGCGTGTGTGTGTGTGTTTTGCTCCCGCTTTTGTAGGTGGCACTGTGTTTCTGACTAGTTTTGGATGATCTGTGGTTTTGATGTAGGGAAGCTGGAAAAAAGGAGAAAACAATCCTCTTTCCAGGCTCTGTTGTTGCATTTATTTTTAACTTTACCTCTGAGAAAAAGACTCCTCTGCTTACACCTCTTTCCGGTGCTGACTGTGACCTACGAAGAAAACAGAAAACATTGTAAATCCTCCACGGCGATCTTGTTTTTGTGTGCTCTGCCGCTGGTCGTGATGGGAATGAAAACAGGTGAAAGGAAGAATACACCTGGTGCTCTGTTTATGACGTGCTGTGTGTGTGTGTGTGTGTGTGTGTGTGTGTGTGTGTGTGTGTGTGTGTGTGTGTGTGTGTGTGTGTGTGTGTGTGTGTGTGTGTGTGGATATATACAGTCTTATCATATTCACTGTGTTTTTTTTGTTACTGAACACTGAATCAGCATACTTCTTTGTTTTCGTTTTTCTTCTTCCTTTTCTTCATTATGTATAATTTATTTACTCTCATTTTTCTTCTTTCTTCCTCCCACATGCCACTGTTATTTAGATAAAGAAAGAACGGTGTAAAGAAGGAAAAGAAACAGGAGGTAACTGACAAATAAAGTGCAGAAAGTGACTGTGCTGTAAAGAGTAGGTGCACACTGATAAAAGCAAAGGGTGTAGGGAAGTGGAGTAGAATTAAGAGGTGGAGGAGGCACTGAGAAGCTAAAAGAAGTGCAGAGAGAGAGATAACGAAGTGACAAGTGCTGAGAAATAAAGAAGAGATTAAAAAGAAGTGAAGAAGCGTACAGAGGTGAGAAAATAAGTGGAAGAGAAAAGAGTTTGTAGAAGTAGAGGTGACGAAAGAGAGAAGAATGATCGAGAACAGAATGAAGTGGTGAAGGAGGTAGAGGCGAGGAAAGACAGAGAGAAGACACGTGGCTTGCCGTAGCCCCACCCTGCCTCACCCTTCCGTCTGCCTCACTCAACCTCACACGTGGTAGGTAAGTCTGGTATGGTGCTGTAAGTCTTGTTCTACCTTACCTGTCTCATCCTGCCTACATCTCTTAATTACTCTCCCTCCATTTCCACCCCGCCCTTCCTCCATTTATACCTCGTCTCCTGTGTCTGTCTAATTCTCCTTGAATCGCTGCCACATTTTCACTCCATCCCTCCCCCCAATCGGTGCATCACCCTCTTTCCATCCTTGCCTTACCCTCTTTCCATCCCTGCCTCTGTCAGCCTTCTAGCAACCCTTCCTCACCCTCCCATCCCTGCCTCACCCTCCCTCCACCCCTACATCACCATCCCTCCACCCCAGACTCACCCTCCCTTCATCCCTGCATTTTCATCCCTCCATCCTTGCCTCACTCTCCCTTTTTCCTTGCCTCACAATCCTCCTCACCTTCCATCCCTGCCTCTCTTGCCGTTCTCATTCTTGCTTTACCTTCATAATCTGCTTATGTTGTTGCTCTGACATTCTCTGTCTCTGCCTGTCTGTCTGTCTGTCTCTCTCTCTTCTCTCTCTCTCTCTCTGCATCGCACTCTTTGCTTCATCCCGTCACTCTGCAACACTTCACTCTGTTGCAGCACAGACTTGCACCCTGCCCCATTCTCACCTTCCCAGACCCACTCTTCCTTATTCATCTTCCCTTCCACATCTTTTCTTCTCCACCCTTTGCTTTGCTTTCACAGGTAGCGTCGCCCTACCTCAGCCTCACTCCCAAACCAAACCTGCCTGACCCTCAAACTTGGTCTTACCCTGCCTCACCTTCACCCGTGGGCTCACCTAACTCACCCTTAGTTTAAGCTATATGTTAGCCTTTCTCAGCCTGCCTACCCAACCCAGCGCCATTAACGAACCCTGTCTAACTTCAGTTTCCCTGGCTCATCTTACAAAATCTGGAGGTCTTTTCTAACACACACACACACACACACACACACACACACACACACACACACACTCTCTCTCTCTCTCTCTCTCTCTGTCATCGATGGGAGGCCATCATTCCTTCCCGTGATACGTATCTTTTCCCAAATCATCTCAGCTGATCACGGTACAGCTTTTGGAGGCGAATAAACGTGCGTGGGGGTTGCAGAATAACATTAAATTCGTGTCACCGTACTGATGATGTTAATTATATTGACAAGTGGAGAAATTGTATAGCTCTGGCTATAATTTCTTTACTCGTCTAGGGCAGGTGAAAGGTGGTAGCGACCAGCATCCGTTCACTTGATGTAGTTCTGCCTGTTTCTTCCGTAGCTAACTTTACATTAAGCCCACAAAACCATTTACAACGCTGGGTGGTATCCATATAACCAAATAGTTGACTGAAGTGGAGTCTGCTATGGCGTCCCTGTTAAATGGGTGGAGACGCAAATGTTGTGTCCATCCAAGGACCGAAACGTCTCACTATTCCCCGCGCCTTGCTGTGGCGAGGGGCTGTCCACCCCACGGGAACATCAGTTCACTGCATGGGTGATTGCTTGCCAGCAGTTGATGGGTCTGCTCCGGCCAGACAGACTACGGTTACTCTTTTTTTTTTTTTTGCATGAAAGAAGGAACCAAAGGCCATGAGCCCGCAAACCATTCCTTCCAAGAAAAAACAAGAACAATACAAAAGAGAGCCTAATTCAAGATCCGTTCATTTCGACATGCCTGGACACACTGCGTTTGAAAGACTGGAGATCATAGAAAGTAGGAAATACAGAGAGGGAGACAGTTCCAGAGTTGACCTGTTGCATAAATGAAGGACTGGGAGTAAAGGTTAACTCCTGCATTAGAGAGTTGGACAGAAAAGGGATGAGAATTTGCTGCCAGACGGGTGCTACGCACCAGTCGCAGAGGTGGAGGGATGCAAGCAGACAGTTCAGAGGAGCAGTGACCATTGAAGCAGCGATAGAAAAGAGATAAAGATGCAACAGTGAGGCGAAAAGACAGAGGTTGAAGGCAGCCAGTAAGAGGAGAAGAGTTGATGAAACGAAAAACCTTTGACTCCACCCTATTGAGAAGGGTTGTATGTGGGGAGCCTCCCCACACATGAGAGTTGTACCCTACACAGGGGCGAATAAAACCCGTGTTTAATGTCAACAGCTGTGCAGGGATAAAGAAGGTACGAAGTCGGCTAAGCACACCAAATCTCTTGGAAGTAGATTTTACAAGAGATGCAACATGATCTTTCCAAGATAAGTCCCCAGTGAATGAAACCCCAAGCATGTTCAAGGATGATCCAGGATTAAGCTGAATATTATTAAACCTTAGAGGATACTCCTGTAGAAGACTGTGTCGGGTTGATAGGTGTAAAAACTGAGTTTTTGCTGCATTAAAAACAAGATTATTTTTACCCCAGTCAGAGATACGAGCCAAGTCAGACTTTAGGTGTGCCATAGCCTCATCCTTTGTTTGCTGAAGCAACTGCTGAGATGGACGTTGCGGGAACCGAATGAAAAGGTGGAGGGTGGAATCATCAGTGTACGTGTGGATAGGATTAGATGTACAGCTTAGAAGGTCATTGATAAATAAAAGGAAGAGAGCTGGTGATAGGACAGAGCCCTGAGGAACACCACTGTTGATAGATCTAGGAGAAGAACGATGGCCGTCTACACCAGCAGCTATAGAACGACCAGAAAGGAAGCTGTTGATGAAGTCACAGATAGAAGGGTAGAAACTGTAAGAGGGCAGTTTGGACATTAAAGATTTATGCCTGACTCGATCGAAAGCCTTTGAGATGTCAAGGGCAATGGCAAAGCTTTCGCTAAAGTCCCGAAAGGAGGATGACCAGGAGTCTGAAACGTATGTGAGAAGATCGCCAGTGGAGTGTCCCTGACGGAACCCATACTGACGATCAGAAAGAAGGTTGTGATAGGAAAGATGCTTTTAACTTTTTCTGTTAAGAATAGACTCGAAAACTTTTGAAACACAGGATGTTAAAACAATTGGACGATAGTTAGAGGGATGGGAACGGTTAGAAGGAAAGGTACAAGTTGACAGACAAAGGTGAAAGATTTACCTAGGCAGGGTGTAAGCACTGAGGCACAGTTCTTGAGGACAACAGGAGGGACTCCATCAGGCCCATATGCCTTCTTAGTATTGAGGCCAGTGATGGCAGAAAATACATCAGCTGAAGAAATTTTAATGTCGGCCATGAGGAAGCCTGAGGGGGGAAATAACGGAGGAACAGCACCGGAATCGTCTAAGGTGGAATTGGAGAAAGTCTGAGGGAAGAAATCTGCTTTATCAGTAGAAGAAATAGTTAAAGAGCCATCAGAATAGAAAAGAGGAGGGAAAGATGATGAAGTAAAGTTGTTAGAAATGTTTTTGGCAACGTGAAAGAAGGAGCGGGAAGAATTCGAGTTGGAGAGTTGAGAGCACTTAGTACGGATGAAATTATTTATGGCAGTGCGAAGAACAGACTTAGCACGATTTCGTGCAGAAACATAAACAAGATGTGATTCAGGGATGGGTTGGCTCTGGTATCTTGTATTGGCCCTCTCCTACTACTACTACTATTACCACTACTACTACTACTTGTCTGGGGTTACAGTCTAATGAACTGTATTCCAACTCATCTGATTACAACTAATTGGTTAAACATGCTCTCATTAGATGCTGACGTGGTTTGCAGACGGTGTACAAAAGATACTGATTGCTGCTGTACAGTCGGGGAAATAAAGTAGGTGAACACCTGTGACGACTTCTGGCAACTCCCTCAATAGTTAATATATAAGCAGTAGCAGCAGTTTATGAATGGCGGGTGCTATGGTTCTGTGACTCCATGGAGTTATGTTTTTGGATATTGTTTCTGTGCATGCAATCTCTACGTGGTAAATGTGGTTCAGACATGTAATACTTCCTGTGCAACAGGGAATCATAACAGGTAACTAACAACATAGCTGTACAGTCGTGCGAGTATTCCGACAAAAATATTGTGCAACAGTGCAAAGGATAGCCGAATATAGCGGGGCACATTGTGGCATCCGTATGGGAATTCACTTTCATACGAGGCTGAAGCCACAAATGTTTGTGTATGTCATATCAAGCGATATAATATCCTTTTCTTTATGATTGTTGTTTTGCTAGGAAATATACTGTATTACTAAAATATGACACTGTTTCTACTACTTTTAATCAGAAAGTAATTGTTTCTCTCAGTAACCTACTTTAGTCTTACTATAAACTCTGAAATTACTAATTATATATTCTGTCTACCTATAACTGCAAAACAGAGTGCCCCGGTAACTCGTAGATATCTCTAACAATCAAACACTGTTAGGAGATACCTCCTAGATCTACTGTCTCTCCCTTAACCTCTTCTCATCAAGCCTCGTAATATGTCTCTTGTTCCTTTCATTACGATCACGCCTCTTGCAGGCGCTTGCTACCACAAACCAAATAGTTGGCGAAGAGATACCTCTTACTGCAAAGGGGGGCTAAAATTGCCAAGCATAGTAATATTACCGTCGTTGTGTTTTATATCCTGCAAAACACGATTTAGGGTCTCGTGATACCGAGATTGAAATCGTGCACATCTGACGCAAATTGTCTGATCGTGTTCGCAGTAGCAAAAATTGGAATAAGAACACCGTCTTTCATTCGGTCACGTTCTAGGTATGATATTTTTCACTGCCACCGGGATCATGTCTGGCTAACAGAAACGTCTTGCTCAGACTGTGGCCAAATAAAACACGGTATTCTTTATTCCAACTAATACTCAGACTTACACGATCGACGAATTCGGATAAGAATAAGTTAGATTCTGATCCCAGTGTGACGAGCTTCTAGCAAAGCACACCGCAACATACTGAACGATATCGCTCAGCTCCAGTTGAATAGAAAATGTAGATACAATTCGTTTGTTGACTTATTATCTGGGACAGCTATATGATAATGCTCACCAGATATCCGTCATTTTTATGGGATGTCATAGACACGCTTAGGGTTGCGTGAGCCAATTGCATTAGCTACATTCGTTTTTATATTTTATTTACTCACCTCCTATGCACAGTTTTATTTAAAATTCATTCATGTTTCAGTATGGTTCCGTATCTCTCCAATTATATTCTTTGTATCTCTCATCGCATTCGTTTAATTTATTCCACTTTAGGGGAGACGTGTTGTAGTGAAGGGGTTACAAACATACTCATTAACCCCTTCAGCACCAACGCGTTTTAGATATTGTATTCTTATTCCAGCTTAGGACAGACTCTCTCGTAATGAAGAGGTTGACCTCTCCAAGACAGTGATGTATTTTTTTCCTTTTTTTTTTATTCTTGCTTCCACCTGACGCTTTTACTAAGCTTAAAGAGAGAGAGGCGACCATGAATGAAGGAGTAATAAGTAGTCTCCATTACCTTTTTCCCTTAGAGACCTCCCTAAAGCAAAGTAAGCTGAATAATTCTACCCTTCACAAATTTAATAAACATATGAGGAATTTTCAGGGACTACACCACCCACACCCACCAAATTGTTTAATATTTGAATCTGCCCTCTGACGAACCTCGACTGATTCTTCTCAAAATCCAATTACTTCCTTCTTGTCTGACCATTAACCCTTCCACCAAGTTTGCTCCAAATTAGCTGACCTTGTCCTGTGACCGTGACTTTCAACCTTTCCCTGTGACATTAACCTTCGATTAATTTCTTGCAACATCGACTCCCTTTCCACGCACTGCCTTGAATTTCTTCCACAAAGTTTGGTGTAAATCGAATAAATATTGTTGATATTGACCTTGCCATACAACCTGAAACCTGTTCTCGTTATTTCATTTACACCCAGAAATATGGGTCCAACTTTGACCTTGTCTTGCGACCTAGATCTTTGACTGACTGTTCTCAAAATCGATCCTATTCGTTCTTGGATTTCCTTCAACCCTTCCACCAAGTTTTGCTCAAATCGAATAAAAGCTGTTTAAGCTCACCTTGCAAAGTCTAACTCTGACCTAGCCATGTGACTCTGACCTTCGGCCTATTCTTAAAATCAATAGATGACCTCCTGGTTTTCCATCTACGCCCTCACCAAATTGGGTTAAAATGGGATACAAAATATCTGAGTTCAAACACACACACACACACACACACACACACACACACACACACACAGGTCGAGTAAAGAATAACGCCCAATACCACCACTACTACTAATGATGATGATTATTATGAGCAAGCGAGCGCAGCGAGCGTAGCGATATTTACTTTATGTTCAACTGAGAAATGAGCGGCCTGACACAACCCGGCCCGGCCGTCCGCGATGGTTTTCAGATGCTAATAACTTTTCTACTATGTGAGATACAGATGAGATTCTTTCAGCAGGTAGTAGATACATTCAATAAATTTTATTTTTAGCTACATATTTACTCATGAAACCAAAGATACCCCTTAGAATTCCAGCTCTCCAAGGGAATGTACCGAGGGCTTCATTTGACATGCTCTACTATGAAATCAAATTTTAAAAGATTTCCTGTTGTAACACTATATTTTCTTGCATGAATTCTAACAATTAAATATCGGATATCACGCTAATAATTTTACGTGAACGTTTTTCTATGTTTAGGGAGTGAAATCAGCAAGGGCAATCGTCCCATTTCTGAGTTTTATCATTCGATTAATAGT
Source organism: Coenobita brevimanus (assembly GCF_032717465.1). Taxonomy (NCBI): domain Eukaryota; kingdom Metazoa; phylum Arthropoda; class Malacostraca; order Decapoda; family Coenobitidae; genus Coenobita; species Coenobita brevimanus. Next base: position 25,149,471 of record NC_137007.1, on the reverse strand, counting down.
CAAGCGTTTACCGACGCAGCTCGTTGACACGGCAAGACAGGAGCAGAGAACTGAACTTTGTGCGTGTGATAAATGCTACGACGCCTCGCTATATGCACATCCAGAGAGAAAATGTGAGAGAAAACATCGGAAAGTAAATATTTTAGTTCAGTTTTTCTTGTGTTGTTGTTCAACTACCTCATCAGAAATGTTGAAAGTTTACAAGAAGAAATTATGACACAAAGGTTCGCTCGCTCGTCACGCTCTCACAAAGCGCATTTTACTTATACTACCATTGCTACTACTACTACTACTACTGCTGCTGCTGCTGCTACTGAATAATAATAATAATAATTAGTAATAATAATAATAATAATAATAATAATAATAATTAGTAATAATAATAATAACAATTAGTAATAATAATAATAATAATAACAGTAAAATTAATAATAATAATAATAATAATAATAATAATAATAATAACAGTGATGATGATGATGAATAATATATGAAGACAGCAAGAATAAAACAGAATACGTTCCCAAACAGAAATATTACTCTCGTTCACTAAGATGCTGAACCTTTCATCATATTCGCGCTGTATCCTGGCCATATTAACCAACTTAGGGTACATTTTTCCTTTCGGGAAGAGATTACATACAGGAATAATTAAACCCTTCACCACTAGGGAGGCGCTGGGGAGGGAATCTTTTAAGTGGTGGCACTGACAGCTGAAATGCACCGATGCCCAATTATACAGTCGTCCCTCAGCTCCCCCTCTATCCGTCGAAAGGAGGATGGTGGACTGCAGAGGGGAGGCAACTTCACCCTGCAGTCCACTGGGATCATGTCCAGATGAACCTGGGGTTGCAGCTACTACTATACTTCGGTCACTTTAACTTTGCCTAAAAATGCCATATTTCAATCTTGAATACTGCGCTGTAGCAAAACGGTTAGCACTAGACAATGATGCCATCAGGAAGGAGTGTTATGGGAAAGATGCAGACTTGTAGCACTGTCTTCTGTAGCCAGTGAGTTACGTGAAATGCAGCAAAATGACAAAAAATCCGGGCCAGGTTAAAGTGAATGAACTATGCCACTTCTGAACTCTCCTAAACTGAATAAAATCTTCTGGCAACAGGAAAAATAAACTACAAAAAGACGTCACCGTACTGAAGAGGTTTATGGCTTTCTTTCCTTGACCTTCATTCATTCAACCTCGTAATGCTTTCATCTCTCTCTCTCTCTCTCTCTCTCTCTCTCTCTCTCTATTTACGAATACCCAGTTTTAAGGAATATCCCGAAATATTTTCCCCAAGTCAATACCACAGAATATAAAATTATGCCTGAGATATGTATATTACTATGTGTATGAGTACGAAAAATGTTTGTGTTGTATGTGTCTGTATATTCGTGTGTGATTCACTGTATGATATCAGTTTATATTATGTACATATGCTTCAATACGAAAAATGTTTTCTAGGTATGAACGTAGTTAGTATCTGTTAATGCATGCGAATGTATAAGTGAATATGTGTTGGCTATATGAGTACGGTATGAATGTGTAAATTTATGTCTGCGTATGGCTGCTGGTATACATATATACCGGGTTTCTGTGTATATCATATACCAGTACATATACATGGGCATATATGTCAGCATGTACATGCAGGTCTGTATTCCCCGAAGTGCATCTCTCTGGAACTCGCTTCCCCAGAGTTGTTTCCCTCCATACTTCAACCTACTGCTGTTCAAGGCTAACTGTTACAGATATCGTTTGAACAAAGGACACCAGTAATCTGGTGCATGGATTTTTTTTTTTTTATTCGTTTGTTTTTCCTTCCTCTGTTCTGTTATAAAAAAAAATATCTTTATACACTATAAGATGTGGATATTACTATATCCCATGCGTACAATATACAATGCAGAAATCTCTCTCTCTCTCTCTCTCTCCACATATATCTATCGATCTATCTATCTATTTCTATCTATCTATCTAACTATATACCGGTATATATATAATGGCAGGTTGAGGGAACACTACCATTCACTCACTTCATGAACTTGTACCTTCAGGAGACTCTACACCGAGTAACAAGCCAAACATTTTATTGGAATCCAGAAGCGATGGGTGGTAATTATATCACATAATGGACACCTGACAGTCTACTAGGTTAAGGTGGTTCAAACAGATGTGATCCGATAGGGTGAACATCCTTAGGAATGGTTGGCGTCCGTAAATAGAGTAATACCGCATAGGGTGTATGTGGAGTAATACCGCTTAGGCTTAGGGTGTAAGTAAAGTAATACCGCTTTGGGTGTAAACAGAGTAATACCGCTTAGGGTGTAACGGAGTAATAGCACTCAGGGTGTTCATGAAAGTAATAACGCTCTGGGTGCAAACAAGAATACCGCTCAGGATGTATACAGAATCAAACCGTTAAGGGGGCAAACAGGAATGCCGTTCAGGGTTAAATAGATTAATACGGCTCAGGGTTGAGTGACTGTCAGTCTTGCCTTCAGTGTTTGTAGTACGTAGCATGGTCCAGGGTTCCTGCTCTCCTGATGGGGCAATAAAGGATTACATGACTGATACTACTACATGTATTGATGTGAATATACTCAAACGTAGTAAGTACATCTGTATGTACTGTACGAGTGTGGGCATACAAAAAGTATGGGTATTACAAAGGATAAATTCATACAGGTTTACATATTTCAGCTTATGATAATTTCGTTACCCGAATATGCTGTTACTGCAATACAGAATAGAAGCATTTGAGTTTGGCAAATAAGGTGTCATTTAAGTGTGGTAACTATCAACGTGCTTCTGCCAGAGATGAACCATGAGTAATGAAGGTGTGTATTTGTATATGCTCTTTTGGCTACATGAAACATTTACATTTTCCGAAGGGAAAATGTCATTTTTCTCCGTTTCTCGTTGGTGTTAGTGGATTTTTTTTTTTTTTAACCAGTTGCCACGTCCTCAGGAAATCATCTCTAGGCCTAGCCTGAAAACTATCAAAAATGCACTGTACCTGGCCTGGTATCTCCAGACAGCTTTTCTCAGATTTATTAAAAATTTAGGCATTTAAATTGTTTTATAACCCCCAAACTGTAAAAGGACGGGACAACCACCACCAACATATCGGTCCTCAACACCAGTCTCTCCCCAACCCCCCCACAAAAAAAGATCCCACTACATAAACGTGTTCCGCTTAGTTTCATGAGCGGATATGGATCGGAGCGAGTTTCATTCGAATGGATCTTTTATTTTATTTACTCGTTTCCATATGAGATACTTTTTATATATATATATATATATATATATATATATATATATATATACTCATATATATATATATGAATATACATATATATATATATATATATATATATATATATATAAATATATATATATATATATATACTCATATATATATATATGAATATACATATATATATATATATATGAATATATATATATATATATATATATATATATATATATATATATATATATGAATATATATATATATATATATATATATATATATATATATATATATATATATATATATATATATATATATATATATATATATAGAGAGAGAGAGAGAGAGAGAGAGAGAGAGAGAGAGAGAGAGAGAGAGAGACTGTAGCACCAGTCGAGCAGGGCAGTACTCCAGAGGTGGATGAAAAGCTGATGACAGGGAGTGCTGGAGCTCCCGTTTCATCAGCCCTCAGGACTAGTTCCTGACCATCCCCCTTTGCTGAACTTTTTCAGTGTCTCAGTTACACAGAGAGTAGGCCAGCATGCTCTCCAGTACAAATTTCTCTAACTATCTTCACCAAACTACATGCACAGTACACACTACACTTCCTATTCAAAATTCAACAAAAATGGCGTCGATTAATCAAGCCTCGGAGTCCCCAGGGGGTGGGACCATAAATGCCCCCGCCATCTGCCCCTCTCCCGGTGACGACTCGAGGTGCCTGGAACCACTGTCTGACTCTCTTCTTCTTCATTTCTGCAACATTCGCAGCCTTTCATCTAACTTTCGCTCTGTTGAGCACCACCTCTCCTCCTCTAAACCTCACCTTCTTTTTCTAACGGAGACTCAGCTGCCTGAGGCAACCGACAGCAAACCCTTTTCTGTATCCTCCTACTTTCTCTATACTCATTTCAAAGCCAAAGGTGGCTGTTGTGTATACATACGCAACGACTTATCTTGCTCTCGTGTTCCTGAACTTGATTCTTCTGAATTCTCCACACTCTGGCTTCGGCTTTCCTGTCATTCTCTGACTAAATATATCTGTGCTGTTTACTTATCCCCTAATTCTAATGACTATCAAAAATTCTTCGACTATCTTACTTCTACGATGGAACACATTCTGTCCATTTCTCCATTCTCTGAAATCTCCATTCTTGGAGATTTCAATGTTCACCACCACCTTTGGATCTCCTCTCCTTTCACGGATCCATCTGGTGAACAAGCCTACACCTTTTCTATCCTCAATGACCTAGAGCAGCTTGTACAGCACCCTACCCGTATCCCTGACCGCCTTGGAGAGAGCTCCAACATACTTGACCTCTTCCTCACAACTAATCCTTCTGCTTACTCTGTTAATCTTTTCTCTCCGTTGGGCTCCTCCGATCACAACCTTATTACCTTAACCTGTCCTATCACTCCGGTACGGCCTGTGGACCCTCCAGGGAAACGTCGTCTGTGGCATTTTGGAGCCGCGAACTGGGAGGCCCTCAGGCAGTACTTCTTTGATTTTCCCTGGAATGATTATTGCTTCCATGGCCGTGAGCCATCTGAGTGTGCCTTGCGCATTACGGAGGTTATTCTCTCGGGCATGGAAGCATACATTCCTTTCTCATATCCTTTGACTAACGCAAGAAAGCTTTGGTTTAATCACGCTTGTTCTAATGCTGTCCGCAACAAGGAGATGGCCTACAAAAGGTACCGAAGCCAACCCACCCCTGAATCACATCATCTTTACGTTTCTGCCCGGAATCGTGCTAAGTCTGTTCTTCGCTCTACTAAAAATAATTTCATCCATACTAAATGCTCTCAACTCTCCAACTCGTATTCTTCCCGCTCCTTCTGGCACCTTGCCAAAAATCTTTCTAACAACTTTACCTCATCATCCTTCCCTCCTCTTTTCTACTCTGATGGTTCTGTAGCTATTTCTTCTACTGATAAAGCAGATCTCTTCGCACAGACTTTCTCCTCCAATTCCACCTTAGACGATTCCGGTGCTGTTCCTCCATCACTTCTCCCCTCTGACTTCCTCAAGGCTGACATTAAAATTTCTTCTGTTGATGTATTTTCTGCCATCACTGGCGTCAGTACTAACAAGGCATATGGGCCTGATGGGGTCCCTCCTGTTGTTCTCAAGAACTGTGCTTCTGTGCTTACACCCTGCCTAGGCAAACTCTTTCGCCTTTGTCTGTCAACTTGTACCTTTCCTTCTTGCTGGAAGTTTGCTCTCATTCAGCCAGTCCCAAAGAAGGGTGACCACTCCCAACCCTCCAACTATCGTCCAATTGCTTTAACGTCCTGTATTTCAAAAGTTTTCAAGTCAATTCTTAATAGAAAAATTTTAAGGCATCTTTCCTATCACAACCTTCTTTCCGATCATCAGTATAGGTTCCGTCAGGGACGCTCCACTGGCGATCTTCTCACCTACCTTTCAGACTCCTGGTCATCCTCCTTTCGGGACTTTGGCGAAAGCTTTGCCATTGCACTTGACATCTCAAAGGCTTTCGATCGAGTCTGGCAAAAATCTTTAATTTCCAAACTGCCCTCCTACGGTTTCTGTCCTTCTATCTGTGCCTTCATCGCTAGCTTCCTTTCTGGTCGTTCTATAGCCGCTGTTGTAGACGGCCATCGTTCTTCTCCTAGATCTATCAACAGTGGTGTTCCTCAGGGCTCTGTCCTATCACCAACTCTCTTCCTTTTATTAATCAATGATCTTCTAAGCTGTACATCTAACCCTATCCACTCATACGCTGATGACTCCACCCTTCACCTTTCCATTCGGTTCCCACAACGCCCATCTCAACAGTTACTTCAAGAAACAAGGGATGAGGCTATGGCACACCTAATGTCTGACTTGGCTCGTATCTCTGA
>NC_137007.1:25135846-25140846 GCF_032717465.1 Coenobita brevimanus | reverse complement strand
ATGTAACTCCTCCAAATGAGCAAACGCAGATTGAATTAGCTAAGTTACAGCTAGCCCTGCAGGAGGCTCGTGTTAAGGAGGCTGAGTTTCACGCACAAGTTGAACTTGCTAGGATTCAGGCAGACCATAAGTATCGCATGAAACAGTGTGGAACTGGATCATCTAGCTCTGATGATTTTGTTGTGGCTAAAAATGTTAAACTTGTCCCTCCTTTTAATGAATCTGATTTAACAAAGTATTTTCAGTTGTTTGAGAGGGTAGCTACAGGTTTTAATTGGCCCAAAAAGTATTGGCCAGTACTCCTTCAAACTGTTCTCACCGGTAAAGCTCAAGTAACTTATGCATCTTTGCCTCAGGATCAATCTGATAATTATGATGTAGTTAAGAGCTTGATTCTTAAGGCCTATGAGCTTGTTCCTGAAGCCTATAGAGTAAAATTTACGACAACTTACAAGCAAGATAAGCAATCCCATGTTGAGTATGCAAAAAAATCAAAGAAGATCTGTTAGAGCAGTGGTTAAATTCTTAAGAATGTGGATTCTGGATTTTGACAAATTTAAAGCAGATGATTTTGCTGGAGGACTTCAAAAGGTGTATTTATAAAGATGTAAGCCAATATCTTGATGAGAAAAAGAAATAGATAATTTGTCTGATGCTGCAGTTTTAGCTGATGAATATGTTCTCACTCACAAGAGATATTTTAGAGGAAAAAGGAAAGCTGAGAGTCAGTACGTTGCCTCTACTCAGAGTACAGGTAACAGGAAAGAGAATAAAGATGATGTTTCTCAGGAAGTAAATACCAGCTTCACCTCTAGATTTCAGGAAAAGTAAATGTACTTATTGTAGTAAGCTTGGTCATACTACGGAGAAATGTTTCAGGAGACAGCGTGGATGTGAAACAAAAAGGAGTCTTTAAATATTCAGTCAATTGGTCTAGTGTCCACCCTTGAGAGTTCCCAGAATTCTTAACTGAGTTAACTGAACCTGCTTTGAGGGGTAACTTAAATTCTCAAGATGGAGCTCCCCTCTTTTGAGCAGTAACGTGGGTGACACTCTCAAGAGTTCATGTAAGCTAATTTCCTGTCTGATGGTTTTGTCAGTCCTCTTGGACAGTAATGACAGGTGAAATCAGTTAAAATATATCGTGATACAGGTGCTTGCCAATCCCTTATGCTGACCAGTGTTCTAGGCTCTAATGTTAATTCCTCTGATGAAACTGTAATCTTACAAGGTGTAGGGAATAATTACTTCTCTGTCCCTCTGGTGCAGAGTGAATTTTCTCAGAGTCTGGTTTTGTTAATGGTTCCGTTATGGTTGGGTTGGTTGAGACACTCCCAATGTCAGGTGTAACTTTCTTTACTTGGAAAATGATATTGGTGGAAGTCAAGTGTGTCCAGCTCCTCAGTTGTCTAGTGAGCCAGTGGCTGTGTCCCAGGATTGTGATGTCCCTGATGTGTTCCCTGCATGTGCTGTCACTAGGGCTAAGTCTAAAGTTACTGGTGATTTAGAGGATAATGATGATGATGATGTTATCCTAGCTGACACTTTTCTTGCTAATTTGGACCACTCACCAGATGAGGCAGTACCTCCCCGTAGTGTTGATAATTTGTCTCTGTCAAGAGTTGGTTGAGTTGGAGGTTGCTGGGACCCTGAGTTGAGAAGTTGTCTAGTTAAGCTCTGCTTACAGTGAAGAAGAGTCAGCCGGTGCTTCTACTTGTTATTATGTAAAGTCAGGAGAACTTATTAGGAAATGGAGACACCCAACAGCATCAGCAGACTGTGAATGGGAGGCTGTACATCAAGTTGTCATCCTCGGTGTTTGTAGGCAGGATATCATTAGAGTGGCTCATGATTCCAGTTTGGGAGGACACCTTGGAGTGAGGAAGACTGTGGCACGCATTTTTGAAATGACTTCTACTGGCCAGGTATCTTCAGGGATGTTTCCTGGTATTGTAAGTCTTGTCACACCTGTCATTTTGTGGGGTATTGTAATTAGTCCGAAAAGGTTGCAACTCTAGTTTCCATTCCACCTTTTGTGGCGCCTTTCACCCGTGTGTTGGTGGATATTGTGGGCCCTCTTCCTAAGACTTCTTCTAGATTTTCTTATGTGTTGACCATGATTGATATGGCTACTCGTTATCCTGAAGCCATTCCACTTTAGAAATATCTCAGCAAAGAACGTAGTTAAGGAAATGCTAGGGTTCTTCACAAAGTTTGGTCTGCCCAAGGTGGTACAGTCAGACCGGGGAAGTACTGGCATGTCCCATGTTTTCCAGCTGTCTCTGACGGCGTTGGGCCTCACCCAGATCACGTCTTCAGCGACCATCCCCAGACCCAAGGGAGCGCTTGGAGAGATATCATCAAACACTCAAATCGATGCTCAAGAAATACTGTTTGGAACATCAGAAAGACTGGGATAAAGGTCTTCCATTCGTTGTGTTTGCCGCAAGAGAATCTCCAAATGAATCACTGGGCTTCTCACCTTTTGAACTACTGTTTGGCCATGAAGTAAGAGGACCCCTTAAGTTACTCAAGGAATGCTGAAGGTCGGAGGAAGATGACGTCAACCTCGTTGAGTATGTGATGAAGTTCAAAGAACGGCTGTCCACTGCTTTACAGCTGGTGAGAGAGAATTTAGGAGCTGCTCAGGAGAAGATGAAGACTTGGTATGATAAGAAGTCCAGGTTACGCCACTTTCAGCCAGGAGATCAGGTTTCGATTCTGCTACCAGTTCATGGGCAACCTCTTCAAGCCAAGTTTAGTGGCCCTTATTTCGTGGAGAAGAAACTCAGTGATGTCAACTATGTCATCGCCACACCAGATCGTAGAAAGAGCAAGCAACTATGTCACATCAACATGCTAAAGTTATATCACAGGCGGGACGAAAATAATCCAGTCTGCACTGTAGCTGTTCCACCCGAGTCTGCAAGTGAAGCTCTCCCATGCAGTATGAGCCTGAGTGATAGTTTGGGGAAGAATCCTGATATCATGAATGATCTCCAGACTAAGCTTTCTCATCTACCTCCCAAGGAAAGGCAGGAGTTTTCGGCATTACTGCAGGAGTACCCGCAAGTGTTCCGTGCCACTCCAGGAAGAACCACTGTGTTGATGCATGATGTCGATGTTGGAGACGCAAAGCCAATTAAATTGCCTCCTTACCGTGTGAACCCAGTGAAAGTTCCTCTCATCCAGAAGGAGCTTGGCTACCTGTTGGACCACAAGATGATTGAGCCCTGTCAGAGCGAGTGGAGTTCTCCTGTCACTCTGGTCCCTAAGCCAGGTGGGTCACAGCGGCTTTGCATCGACTACAGACGTGTTAATCAGATAACCAAAACAGACACTTACCCTCTCCCTCGTGTGGAAGATTGCATAGACAAGATCGGAAAGGCTAGGTACATAAGTAAGTTTGATTTGTTAAAGGGATACTGGCAAGTACCTATGACTGAACGTGCTAGGGAGATCTCATGTTTTGTAACACTAGGAAAGGCTTTTGCATGTTCTGTAATGCCGTATGGTATGAAGAATGCACCAGCCACATTTCAGAAGCTCATGAATGTTGTAACTTTCTTTGTTTATATATATTTTAATATTATATATAAATATATATAAATATAAATTTTTCTTTTTTTTATTATTAATTTATCCTAGTTTTTAAATAAAATATTTGGTAATTCACCATCTATTTTATATTTATTTTCTTTATAAAATTTTTTATCTATATATATTTTTTATATTTATTATAAGATTTGTTCACTATCTATCTATATATATTTTTTAAAAAATATTTAAATCTATATCACAATCTCAAATTTTTAATTTTCTATTATATATATATATAAATTTTCTTTTCTTAATATCTTTAATATATATTATCTTTTTTTTATATATATATATATATAATTTCTAATATCTTAATATATATATATTATATATATATAAAAAATTTTTTTTTTTATATGTTTTTTTTTTTTGTTTTTTTTTTATATTATATAAATTTTTAATTTTTATTATTAAAAATTTATTTTTTAATTTTTTTTTTATATTTTATATTTTATATATTTTATATATATTTATATTTATATATTTTTTTTTTTTTATATATATATATATATATATATATATTTTTATTTTTATATATTTGTATATATATATTATTATGTTTTTTATATATATATATATATATTTTCTTTTTTTTTACTTTATCATATTTTCTTATTTTTTTTTTTTTATTGTTTTTATTTATTTTTGTTGTTTTTTTATATATATATATTTTTATTTTATATATATTTTTTTTTTGTTTTTATATTTATTTTTTTGTTTATTATATGATAGATATATATACATATATATATATATATTATATTTTTATATATTTTATATCATATATATATATGATTATTTTAATATATATATATATATATATATATATATATATATATATTCATATATATATATGTAATATATTTATATATATATATATATATATATATATATATATATATATATATATATATATATATATATATTTTTAACTTGTAGCATGTGCTAGCTGTTAATTTTCTTCTCCTTTGGAGACCATTCTTCTTTCTTTTTACGTTTTTATCGTAGTTGAGACTGTAATATTTTTTCTTTAGAATTTGTCTTTATTCTTTATCTCTTACTTTGTCCCTAATTTTCTCTTCTTCTTTTCTCTTGTTTTCTCATATATCTTCTATATTAGATATTCATTTTAACCTCTTTTCTTCCTCACCTTTTTTATCTATGTTCTTTTCCTTTTTGATCTTCTTGTTTCCTTATTTCTACACATCCTCCTTTTGATATACCTTTCTCTCCTTCAACTCTTTATTTCATCTCTTCAGTGTTAGCCTTTTTCTCTTCATTGGTCTATTTGCCTCATCTTACCTTTTTACTTCCTTCTCTTCCTCATCCTTCCTTGTGTTTTCCTTCCCACTCAATCTCCTTACCTTTTATATTCACCACATTTCTCATCTTTCTTCCTT
>NC_137007.1:25119700-25135746 GCF_032717465.1 Coenobita brevimanus | reverse complement strand
AAACCTCGCCCGCCAGAAGTAATTTTACTGCTATTAAATACTGAAATTTAGTGTTAGTATACAACTGAAGTCTAAGGGAATGGCGCAAATGTTTTTAAGTTACGTCCACTGAAAAACTGTGATCTTGTGTTAGACCTTTCAAATTCAGTCAAGGTCAAAGGTCATGATGTCAAATGGATGCCCATATGAGACTTCCTATATCTTGATAATAGTAAATGTCTCTATCTTCAACGAGTTTTGAGTTATAGCCCCCCGAATATCCGTGACCTTGAGTTTGACCTTTCAAGGTCACTTAGGGTCAGAGGTCATGGTACCAATTAAAAACCCATATGGGACTTCCTACATGTTGATAACAGTAAATATCTATCTTCAAACAGTTTCGAGTTATAGTCTCCTGAATATTCGTGACCTTGAGCTTTACCTTTCAAGCTGACTCAAGGTCAAAGGTCTTGGTGCCAAATAAAAGCCCATATTACGAGTTCCTATAGGTTCGTAAAAGTAAATATCTCTATCTTCAATCGGTTTAAAGTTACAGCCCTCTGAAAATCCATGACCTTGATTTTGACCTTTCAAGGTCACTCAGTTACCTCAAATATTTAATCACTTTCTTTTGGGACCAGTGCCCACATATCCTGAAAGTTTCATGTAATGTCATTTAGCCGTTTCTCCGTAATGTTGCTAACAAGTATACAAAAAAACAAACAAACTCGACAACAAACAATACCTCGCCGGACTCCGTCCGGTCGAGTTAAGAACCTAGTGCAGCTTGTACTGCACCTTACCCGTATCCATGACAGTCTTGGAGAAAGTTCCAACATTTCTGACCTCGTCCTTACAACTAATCCTTCAGCTGCTGTTAATCTTTCCTCTCTGTTGGGTTCCGCCGATCATAACCTTATTACCTTAACCTGTCCTATCACTCCAATAAGGCCTGTGGACCCTCCAAAGAAGCGTCGGTTGTGGCACTTTCGAGCTGCTGATTGGAAGGCCCTCAGGCAGTACTTATTTGATTTTCCTAGGATTTATTATTGCTTCCATGGCCGAGAGCCATCTGAGTGTGCCTTGCGCATTACAGAGGCTATTTTCTTGGGCATGGAAGCATACATTCCTTTCTCATATCCTGTGAATAATAACAATAAAAAAAAAAATAGTTTTATCACGCTTGTTCTCATGCTGTCCACAAGGAGAAATACTACAAATGGTACCAGAGTCAAACCACTCCTGAATCTCATCTCTTTTATATTTCTGTCCTGAACAATGCCAAGTCTGTTCTTCTCTCTGCTAAAAATAATTGCATCCGTATTATATGTTTTGAACTCTCCAACGCGAATTCTTCCCATTACTTCTGGCACCTTGCCAAAAACCTTTCTACCATCTTCACCTCACCATCCTTTCCTCCACTTTTCCACTCTGATGGGTCTGTAGCTATTTCTTCTACCGATAAAGCAGAACTCTTTGCTCAGACTTTCTCCTCCAATTCCACCTTTAAGCGATTCTGGTGCTGTCCCTCCATCACTCTCCCCCTCTGACTTCCTCATGGCTGACATTAAAATGTCTCCAACTGATGTATTTTCTGCCATCATTGGCCTCAATACTAACAAGGCATTAGGGCCTGATGGGGTCCCTCCTGTTGCCCTCACGAACTGTGCTTCTGTGTTTATACCCTACCTAGATAAACCCTTCCGCCTTTGTCTATCAACTTGCACCTTTCCTTCTTGCTGGAAGTTTGCTCTCATTCAGACTCTCCCAAAGAAGGGTGACCGTTCCTAGCCCTCTAACTATCGCCCAGTTGCTTTAACATCCTGTATCTCAAAAGTTTTTTGAGTCAATTCTAAAAAAAAAAAAAAAAGTTTAAAGCATCTTTCCTATCACAACCTTCTTTCTGATCGTCAGTGTGGGTTCTGCCAGTGATGCTTCTCTGGCGATCTTCTCACCTACGTTTCAGACTCCTGGTCACCCTCCTTTCGGGACTTTAGCGAAAGCTTTGCCATTGCACTTGACATATCAAAGGTTATCGATCGAGTCTGGTATAAATCTTTAATTTCCAAACTACCCTCTTACGGTTTCTAACTTTCTATCAGTGCCTTCATCTCTTAACTTCCTTTCTGGTCGTTTTATAGCAGCTGTTGTAGATGGCCACCGTTCTTCTCCTAGAGTTATCAATAGTGGTGCTCCTCAGGGCTCTGTCCTACCACCAACTCTCTTCCTTTTATTCATCAATGACCTTACATCTAACCCTGGCCACTCAATCGTTGATAACTCCACCCTTCACCTTTCCATTCGCTTCCTGCAGCGTCCATCTCAGCAGTTACTTTAACAAACAAGGGATGAGGCTATGGCTCACCTAATGTCTGACTTGGTTCATATCTCTGTTTGGGGTAAAAATAAACTTGTTTTTGATGCATCAAAGACTCAGTTCTTACATCTATCAACCCAACAAAATCTTTCACAGGAGTACCCTATAATTTTAAATAATATCCAGCACAATCCTGCGTCATCCTTAAACATATTTGGGGTTTCATTTTCTCAGGATTTATCCTGGAAAGAACATATTACCTCTCTTGTAAAATCTGCTTCCAAGAGATTAGGTGTGCTAAGCCGACTCCGTACCTTCTTTACTCCTGCACAGTTGTTTACATTATTCACGGGTTTTATTCGCCCCTGTGTACAGTACAGCTCTCATGTGTATGGAGGCTCCCCACATACAGCTCTTCTCAACAGGGTGGAGTCAAAGGTTTTTCGTCTCATTAACTCCCCTCCTCTTACCTTTCCACCTCTGTCTCTTCAAAGCACTGTTACACCTTTATCTCTTTTCTATCGCTGCTTCAATGGTCACTGCTCCTCTGAACTGTCTGCTTGCATCCCTCCATCACTACGGAGGGCACGTAGCACCTGTCTGGCAACAAACTCTCATCCTTTTTCCAACTCTCTAATGCAAGAGTTAACCGTTCCTTCCAGTTCTTCATGCATGCAATTGGTCGACTCTCGAACTTTCTCCTCCTGTCTGTACTTCCTACTTCCTATGATTTCCAGTCTTTCAAACGCAGTGTCCAAGCATCTTGATATGAACGGATCTTGAATTTGGCTCTCTGTTTTATATATATATATATATATATATATATATATATATTTTTTTTTTGAGAGAACAATTTGTAGGCGCCTGGCCTTTGTTTCCATCTTCCTTATATATATATATACAGAGAGAGAGAGAGAGAGAGAGAGAGAGAGAGAGAGAATCATGGAAGGAGGGAAAGGGTTAGGGGGAGGGATGAAGTGTGAGAGGCAACATAGGAGGGTAAAGGTTATTGTATACTGTTTATTACAACTCGTGTGTGTGTGTGTGTGTGTGTGTGTGTGTAAGATGTGTATATGCATATGCGCGCGCGCGCGCGTGCGTGCGTGCGTGCGTGCGTGCGTGCGTGCGTACGTGTGTGTGTGTGTGTGTGTGTGTGTGTGTGTGTGTGTGTGCATAATTGCGTACCCAGGGCAATTAGATCAGGTGATCCTCCATCCTCTCTCCCTACTCCTACCTCTTACCCCTTCCTCCTTCATTCTCTCTCCCCTCTCCCACCTTCATTCTCCCTCTACTCTCCCACCTCCGTTCTCCCTCCTCTCTCCCTCCTTCATTCTCCCTCCTCTCTCCCTCCTTCATTCCCCCTTCTCTCTTCTCTTCCTCCTTCTATATTCTCCTTTCTCTCTCCCTCCTCCCTCTTCATTCTCCCTCCTCCTCCTCTGTCAGCGTCCTTTCTCACTCTTTCTTCATTCTCTTTCCTCCTCTTTCTCTCTCGCGCCCTTTTCTCCTTCATTCTTCCCCCTTCCTCCATCAGTCTCCCTCTTCTTCCTTAATCCTCCCTAAACTCTCCTTCTCCTTCCTCGTCCTCCTCCTCCTCCTTCCCTCCATCTTCTTTTAGACCCCTTCTTCTTCATACGTCTTCATTTTCTCTTCTCTCTCCCTCCTCTTACATCTTCTCTACTTTCCTTTCTTTCCTCCTATTCCATACTCTCCCTCCTTCATTCTCTCTCTCCTTTATCCTCCTCCTCCTTCTCCATTCTCTTTCATCCTCCTGCATCTTCTATCTACATCTTTCTACTTAATTCTCCTCTTCTCTCTCTCTCTCTCTCTTTCTCATCCCTTCATTTACCTCTCCTCCTCCATCATACTTCTGCCTCTCTCCTTTCTCTTCCTTCTTCCATCTCCTTAATCCTTTTCATGTTTCATCCTTCCTCCTTCCTCCCTTTTCCTCATCGTCAATTCTCCCATTTCCTCCACTTTCTCCTCTCTCTTTCATTTCTCCTCATCTTCCTTTCCCCTTCCTTCTCTCTCTCTCTCTCTCTCTCTCTCTCTCTCTCTGCCTCACTTTTCCCCCAACCTATTTTTCCAGTATATTTTATCCCTCCCATTCTCTGTATCCATCCCTTTCTCCACCTTTCTTCACCTCCCCCCACTCTCCTTCTCCTCTCCCTTCCTTCCTTTTCCTACCATGTCTTGCCTCCTCTTCCCCATCCTCTCTTCCTCCCCTTCTCCTTCCCTCCTCCTTCCCTGCCTTCCTTCCCTCTTCCTACATACCTTCCACGTCCCTCTCACTCTCCTTGCCTCCCTTCCTCCATCCCTCCCTCTCTCCCCTCTTTTCCTCCCCTCCCCTCCATATCTTCCTTCTCCCAGCGTCCCTGCCTTGTCTCCCGTGAAGGCATGGTGTTGGCAGGGGTGAGAGGCAGGGGGTGAAGGGATGGGCAGGGTAAATCTTGTAAATTGCTTGTAAATAAAGATGGCAGCAGACGGGAGAGAGGGGGAGGGCAGGAACGCGGAGGAGGAGAAACAGGCAGGTGAGAAGGACTGAAAGAGAGGAGAAAGGTTGGGGAAGGAAGGGGTATAGGAGGGAGGAGGAGAGGGAGGAAAGGAATAGAAGAGAAGAGGAAGAAGAGGAGGAGGGAAGGAAGGAAAGGAAAAGCTAAGGAGAAGAGAGGGATCAAGCAGGTAGGGGGGAAAGGAAGAGAAGAAAACAGCTGGGGAGGTGGGGAGACAGGAAGAGGAGAGGGGGAGGAGAAAAATACAAAGGAGTTCAAAGGAAAGCAAACAGCTACAGACCTGTTGGTCCTTTCGTGGTTGTTTGGTATAAAGAAGGTTATAACTAATTAAACTATTCTATCAGTGAAAGTGAATGACAGAAAAGTAGGAAGGTTCCCCTCCCCCCGTACCCACCAAACCCTGCAGCCGAAGCCGACAGGAAATGGCGAAAAAGACCACCACGAAGCATTAAAAAAATATAAAAACTCATGGAATTTCACAGGAAAGAAGGAAAGGAAATCTTACTTTACACTATCTACCTGAATAAGCAATTATCATTAAGTCAACAATATTTATCGATGTTGTTCTGCGGTCTGTATCATTCGGGTTTTGAGAAAAAAGGAAAAAAGTTTATATACACTGAAATGAATCATTTAGGAGCAAACATACTAAGCTGGGGCTTAGAAGACAGATATTTTTACAAGCGACCTATAAAGGTTAGTACTGTATTACAGTTTAACACACTGGAGGGCAATTTGTTCCATAAATATACAACTCTAATAAAGGAGAAATGCTTAGCTTTATGTGACTGGAATCGTTTGCTGATTATTTTATGCCTACTGCCTCTAGTATAATTCAAGTGATTAACTGTGAAGTATTGTATTTACTAATAGCCATGTTATCATGTCCCTTGAAAATTTTAAATACTTGAATGAAATCTCCTCGTAACCTGCGTTTAATCAGGGTAAAGAGATTTAGGACTTGCAAAAACTTATCGTATGATTTATGCTATTTCACCATCTAGGTATCAGTTTGGTCACCCTTCGTTGCACTCTCCTAAGTTTCTCTTTTTTGCAATAAGGCCACCAGAACTGGACACAATATTCCAAATGTGGGCGTACTACAGAATTATACAAGACGAGGATATTTTTTTATTTATATTCGCATCCCTCACCATTGAATTCGATTAATTTGATGGCTTTCCAAAAACTGTTTGCATGGTTTAAGATCATTTGTTATCATAATTCCTAGGCCTTTCTCATGACTGATATTATGTAGTTGATTACTGTTCATAGTGTAAGCGGCTTTTTCATTTCCATTTCTAATGTTCAGCACCTTCCATTTACTTATATTAAAGTCCATCTGACAGGTTTAGGCCCAGTTAAAACAGTCGATCAAGGTCACTCTGTACTGCCTGTCTTTGAAAGATGTGTCTGCTCTGTTTCCAACTTTAGTGTCATCAGTAAATCTGGATATCTTACAATTTAAACCATCATCTATATCATTAATATATATTAAAATCAGAAAAGGGTCCAGTACTGAACCCTGTGGCATGTATCGTGCCACCGTTAGAACCAAATTTATGTGTCAGTTTAGCTGCTAATTCCACCGGATCCACCAATTTGTGTAGCCATTATATGGAATAGCGCAGCTGACTACATATTATGTGTTCTGCTGTTATAATATAACTAGACCACCGTGTTGGAGATCGACGACACTGTCTAGTACACGTCAGCTACTCGCCGTCACTGCCCGACACTTTCCACCAAAGGTCCTCTGCCACTAGAAGGTAGAAGCTGGTCTGTTATATTAAGTGGTAGCGTAAGGTGACAGAAATGAGCAGATTAAATCTCTCTTTATTGGGCACAGAATAAATACAACTGCGACCCAAGAAATATGTAAGAGCGATACCACTTCCTTGATAACTAAATGACTTCTTCTGACGCTGTATGCTCACCTTGCCGAGTTGGGCGCGGTGCTGAGGTCAGCTAAAAGTGAGGTGCCAAGCATTTACATATACTCTGGGCTTATGCAAAAAGTAGAGATAAATGACAACTCTACTAGCACATTATACACCTCTATAGAATGGTATTAAGTACATTCACATATACCAATATAATAAATGGTTCCCCAGGACTTTACACTTACGCACTATTCAGATATCCTTTCACTTCTCCTAACCTTCATTTTATAATTGAAACAGGGTGGCACTTGTGGTCTGCCATCCACCTTCTTCCCTATACACAGATAACAGCGAAATGATATTTGGTTGTTCAACATTCACACTTCATTACACACTGTTAATTATGACTAAACAGCTTTAAAAATTATTATGTAAAATGTGTGATACTACAACTTCTTATGGAAAAATATGTTGACACCAGAACATCACTTGGCCACACCACTGACGTCCTCGTCGACATTATTGTCCTAACTACCGTGTAGCCTAACCAGAGTGTAGGGTTGCTAACTATTCAGGAACATCTACTTGCAATCCGCGAGTACTGACACGTGGTCTCAGTGGGTTCCTTAACTGGCGCCTTAAATAGTAGCCTAAATCACAAACACAGGACAAGACCACAATAAGTAGAAGACCAACGCCAGGACCAAAATAGGAAGGAGAAAGGTATGAAGGAAGACAGGACAGTACATAAGGCTCTAAATCGGTCCTGTTCAGGTAGGAGAGGAAGGTAAGCTCCTTTAATACATGAGACAGCCTATTCACATTCAAGGAAGTAACATTGAATGAAGGTAAAAAGGGTTGTAACTGGGATAAGTTCACTGACAAAGCTAGATGATGCTTGCTAGGCAGAACTGCTATCTCTTTACTGTGTGACTCACAAAAATCAGGTGCAACATAGTACCCCTTTACTGTAAGGAATTGATTCTGTGAGGCACAAGTCACAGTTACGTCCTCTGTCTCAGGAAAGTAAAAGTACTGTTTCGCATGAATATGAGCATGGAAAACTGACTTCAACTGAATGGGTTGGAAGGTGCAACGTTGCAGAGCAGAGGAAGTATTTGTGTCCAACAAGGCCCTCTTACACTCCTCTACCTTTAATGGTATGAAGACAAAATGGAAAGCAGGACATACATGGAGATCAAGAAATGAGGCCTTACACTTCTCAAATTCATCCACAGTCGTTTCTGCTACATATTTCTTGTCATCTGAGACAAGCAGCACCTCTGGACCCTCTTCAATAACAACAAGTGTATTATTAGCAGTAGCAAAAGGGAAGGGAATGAACCGCCATGCCTGATACGTTACAGCATTCCTCATAGGTACCAATATCAGGAGGCCTTCATGGGTCAACTGGGCCTTTAACATTGGGTAATAATATTCCAGTTGACTCAGATCAAAGAGTGGCATAAGTCCAAGCTTCCACATAGCTATATCAAGTGCATTTGTTAGTGTATTAGTAGGAAGCAATAAAGCATTAACCCTGTTCAAACTTGCATCGATTAAGCTGTCCACCATATTGGCTGCATGTTTCTCCAAAGCAGTGGTTGACTCGTCGAGAGCATGTAAGTACTCAGTGAATAACACCAAGTTAGCTAGGGTTGGTAGGTTAAATTGGATGTTGTTCACAAGCTCTACTAGATGGTTGGTAGTCCTAATTATCTCGTTAGCTTTGTTAGTGAACTCATCTAACTGTTTATACACATGCATGATTAATCTATTATTGGCTTTAGCGGCCAGTGTCAAGTCATGCATCTGTCTACCCAATTGCACTACGTCCTTATCTAATGCCGTACCAAAGAGTTGATGAGACAGGATTCCTAGAAAATCCACAAGTCCTCTCTTAGTATGTGCATGGGCATGCTTGGAAAGATCAGAGTGTACGTTAGGTAAAGCAACATGCAAGTTAGTAAGCCTGTCGGTGAGCCTGTCTATATGCCTAGTCTGAAGCTCAACAATTCCATGCAAGGTTCGTTCCAAAGCTTCAGTGTCAGAGTTCGTCAATCGTAGGTTTCGATTAAACATCTTTCCCACTTCCAACAGTTGCAGTCTGAGATTCGACAAGCCTTTGGAGACCTCCTTGACAATATCTGGCGTTTGAAGGTAGCCTTCCATTGGATACTAGACACATACTGCATCTTCCACTACTACGACTTCTCCAAGTCGGCTCTTCAGTGCTCTTGGCATTAACGCAGTCGTGTCCGTGTCCGACATCATTCCATAGGTCCACCCCAAGCAACACACGAGGAGTATGAGCCACAGCCACATTTTTTCTGCAAGAGTAGATACTCCCTTAATCACTCTTGTTGTGGGATCGTAGCTTGCTGCGATACTCTTGGTTAGGGACAGGTACGGACGACAACATAGACTGTAACGAAGACAGAGGGGACAACACATCAGACGAATGGTTAGTTAGGCCTAGCTCTTGATTTACTAGTTTGATCCTATCAGCATGTACTACCTCCTGAGTTCCATTAGCTTCATCCTTTATTCTATAAGTATTTCCACGTACTCGTTCCACAACGGTATATGGTCCGCGGAAGTAGGTCTGAGCTTGGAAATTCTCTCAGGGTTGTGGATCATGCCCTTCTGGCCTGCTTGTAACGTCTTTTCTTGACTACCTTTGTGTTGTTTCGCCATCATCTCCGCTCGAGGCTTTTAATCTTTTCCGTACTTCACTGTGTATACGTTGGAATTTCAACAACTGTACCTCTGCATAGTCTTCTTCGTTGTATACTGGGGTAGGAGGTCCAGCCAACAAATCGTAGGGTAACACTTTCTCTTCTCCATAAAGGATATAATGAGGAGACTTCCCAGTTGATGAATTTTCTGAGGAGTTGATGGTCGCCGCTACATGTGATAACCAGTCTTCCCAGTTATCCTCTTGATTTGAGGTTATTACTGGTCTCAAGACTTCCAGTATCTTTCTGTTTGTCCTCTCCACCAGGCCATCGCTCTTAGGACTGTAAGGTGTTACAAAAACTTGCTTTACTCCATACATATGACAGATTTCTTGTAACACCTGGTTACGAAATTCGCTGCCATTATCGCTGAGCAATACCTTAGGTGTAGAGTATGGACAAATCACTGCAGTCACAAAAGCGTGCGCCACCTCCTCTGCAGTTTTCATCTGTAAAAGTGCTAAAACAGTGAATCGTGAGAAATGGTCCACGGCCACCAGTACATAACTCGAACCTTGATGACTTCTCGGCAACGCTAAGAGATCAATGGAGACTGTATCCCAGGGTTTTTCCAGTAGAGAATACTCTAAGATGGGAGTCGGAAGTCCCGTCGTTCCTCGTATTTCCGTGGATTTGACACATTGACTGACGTGGGCTTCTATGTCCTTCCTCGTGGTCGGCCAATAGTATTTCTTTCTCGCCTCACGTATGCATCTATCGCGACCGGGATGACCCGCTTGAGGTACGTCATGAACTAACTGTAGCACGGCTTGCCGTAAGGTAGCAGGAACAACCAACTGATATGCAGTGTCCTTCCCTGGGAGTTGCTTATACAAAAGACCCTGTTGAAGATGGAAGTGAGTCATCGGTACTGGGAGTTCAGGTAGACAAGTCTCGTCGCCAGACTCCAAGGCATAGATGACTTGAGACCACATCGCATCCTTACGTTGTTCCGCTTTTACCGTGTCTGAGGAATACTCAGCAAGAGCAACATCCTCGGCTAGGGTAGCAGCATTGTTTCTACTCAGCGTGTCGGCTACGACATTTTGGCGGCCCGGTAAATATCTGACCTCTGGATCAAACTCCATTACCTTGCTAAACCAACGCGCAACCTTACCGTGCAAGTTCTTTCCTTTAAATAAGTCGTGTATGGGTGCATGGTCAGTTAAAACAATTATCCGGTAGCCAAAGATAATATCCTGGAAATGTCCTAACGCCCACATGACTGCTAATGTCTCCAAATGTGTCGTCGAATAGTTCTTCTCTGGGGGTCTTAGTGCCTACTAGCATACGCTATGGTATGTGTCTTGCCTTGCTCATCCTTCTGCTGTAACACCGCTCCCAGACCCAAACCTGAGGCATCCGTGTACAGATAGAAAGGTTGAGTATAATCAGGAAACGCTAATAAGGGTGCTTCTGACATGGCTTGTTTGAGCTCATTGAAGCTTTTCTCTTCCGAGGGTCCCAATTTCCATGCAGCATCCTTCTTAAGTAGCGTCGTTAAAGGTGATGCTATGATGGCATATCTGTGGACAAAACTCCTATAAAAGCCAGTGAGGCCTAGGAACGATCTTATCTGATCCTTGTTCTGTGGTGTAGGAAAATTTAACATTGGCCTTACCTTGTCCAGCACAGTCTTGATGCCATTACCATCAACGAGATGTCCTAAAAATCTAATACTGGACTCCAAAAATTCACACTTTGACAGCTTGATTTTCAGACCTGCGGATCTCAAGGTTTCCATCACTCGTTTTAACTCACGATGATTAGGTCATCTAGATACGCTAAGACGTCTTGCCCTAACATCTCGCCAAACAATTGGTTTATCATCCGCTGAAATGTTAAAGGAGCATTACTCAGTCCAAAAGGCATCTGGAGAAATTCAAAGTGCCCACGGTGAGTGCTAAAAGCAGTAATGGGATGCGACTCTTCGGTCAGCTCCACCTGCCAATACCCTGACGCTAGATACAGACAAGTAAACACAGTATTTCCCTTACCTAATGATTGAAGTAAGTCTCGCAGATGCGGAATCGGATAACGATCCGGTACAGTTACCTTGTTCACTTGCCGAAAATCCACAACAGGTCTCACACCACCATCCTTCTTAGGCATCAGAAAGAGTGGTGCATTCCAAGGCGAGGAGGAAGGCTGGATAACTTCATCATGAAGCATCCTTTCAACTTCCTCATCCACTGCTTCCCTTTGGCTGTGCGGTAGACGGTATGCGGGCACATAAACTGGATTTGTACCAGGGCACAAACCAATATGATGCTTCACCCTATCCGTCCTACCCAGCGCTTCTCCTGGAAGTGCTACTATGTCGGAAAATTCTCTAAGAAGGGCTAGGAGTCGTGTTTTATGGTCTACATTATCCGTGACCTTCACATATTGCTCCAGCTGTTTTTCCTTAGCCAGACGTATGGGTTCCGACTGAGTCGTTGCTTGAGATGTAACTACAGGAGAGATCACCGGCACGTCGTCGACTTCCTTTATGGGGGCACCATAGCACATCGTCGCCTATATTACAACCATCTCTGAGCTTAACTGCGCCACAACTCATATTTGCGATGAAGAGGAGCGTCTTCTGGTCTTGCCCAACGTTAGTCAGAGTCGATTCCAGCGTCAATGCCTTATGTTTTACAGTCTCAGTTAAGCACGCTACATCAGTTCCCACTGACACGTCAGGTACTCGGACAGGAATTTTACAGACAGTTCAACTGGGTAAGTGGTGATTACCACTCACTATAGCCCTGACTTTCTTCCAGTCCATACCCTCCGCTTCGTGAGCATCCGGGGACTCCCCTGACGCTTCACTTGTCGGGGTCACAACTGGTTGAACGGCTCCTGATTGGATGCCAGTTCCAGTTCATGTTGCTGAGGGATTAAGGCCTACAAACTCTTTCCCATTAAAGGAAATGGAATGTCTTTGAGGGTGTATTACTATGTCATACTCCTCCATGGTTTCAAAGCCTAACAGACCATCAGCTGGCAGAGGAAAATCCTCAACCACATAAAATGTAGCACGTAACACAGGAGATCGTTTATCTGCCCTCAATGTCAACGGCACCTGGCTTACAATCTTCATTCTAATCCCTGTCACACCTGTCAACATTACATCAGGTGCTGATAATGTCCAGTTTGTTAGAGGCATTTCACTTTTAAGTCTTTCCAGCGCTTTACTAGAAATAAGGTTTGTACATCCCCCTGTATCTACGATCAGGGACACTTGGCCTTTCCCTATGATCCAAGGAATAGATAATAAGTCCACCTTAGTAATAGCTGCCACACACGCATCGGTGGATTGTACTATTTTAATTACTTTTGCGTGCAGCCCTGAGCTTCCCCCGAACTAGCTTGGTTCCCTAGTTTCTTCCTCTTTTCAATGACAAAGGGGCAATAGTCCGTTTCATGAGGACAATGCCCATGTATGGCACACCAACTTGGCCACTTTGGCTTCGGTACAGGTATCTGCCACAAAGGAGGAGGGTTAGTCTGACTTTGCACGCCCATATTGTTAGTCATGCCCCAGGTATTTGGATAAGGGCCCTGGGTTTGCATGCCAATATTAGTATTCATGCCCCATTGATTAGGATTCTGGGTTTGCATGCCACTACCATCTGTGTTTATACCCCATGCATTTGAATAAGGAACAGAAAATAAATTCTGTCCAAAACCTTGTGGTGTACTGAAAACATCTGAAGTATAAACAGGTATGTGAGTGGTTGTAGTACTATCAGTAATGACTGGATTTTGCATATCCTGAGTGACCAAAGGTACTGTTGTCGTCTCAACTTCTACAGTCTCCTCACTAGGAATACCCTCATTAGCAAGACTAGTGGCCATTTTGGATCTAACTGATTGCTCTGGGACTGTTGAATAAGTATGACCAGAACGCAAATGCAAAGCGTTCAAATCCTCATCCAGTCTTTCAGAAATATCTTCATCACCTTGATCCTCAATATGTCCTTCACTCATTTTATATGTCTGAGCACTTTTATTTGATGTTTCAACCCACTCATAAAATTCTGAATCTAGTGGGGTTGGCTGATCTCTATTTCCCCTAATTCTACGTCCCCACTTTTTCACTGTATCCATCCAACCTTGTCAGTAATATTCCCCTCCCAGTTACAGGAAGATAAACTGACATAAAAAAAGGATAGTTACGGTAAGTGACAGAGAACGAGACACACATAAAATACACAGAAAGTATATTTATTTCAAGGGAATTCTGAGAAACCTTTATTTCCACACATTAACTAACTAACGTGTGTTGATTCAAGTGTGTGTGTGTGTGTGGATTACTAATGCATGGACACTACCTAGATATGAAAGTCCAGGATGATGTTCCACATTCCTCGTTCCACACTCCACCAGACTCCTCCAACCATACACGGCAGCCCGCTCGCTGTGGGAGTTAGCAGCACGCCAGGCAGTGACGCCACACAACGCACCACACACGATCGTGGCACCACACAGCCCGCGCTCACTCCCCCTCGGCTCGCCTCGGCCGTCCGCGCCTCTGGAGTTGCTAGAAGTCGCTGGTTGACCCACTCCTCACCGCACTGGCTTGATCTCTCCTTATCTCGCCTCTCACACACGAGAGTGACATTCTTGCCAGTTTGCTTTTGAAGATGGAGATATCTTGCACACCACAGGGCGAGATAACTGCCAGTTTGTGCTTAAGATAGGAATCTTGCACTGGCAGAATAATGGGAGGAATTAATATTCACCACTCCAGTTTATCTGCTCCACTTAACTCACTGGTAATAAGTCCCCTTACAACAGAAGAGTAAGACTTTCTGTTTCACCTTCAGGAACGAGCGATTGCAAGGGTTACTGGTTCACAGCATAAATCCCTTTAGCACTTGTATCGTATCCCACCGCTGCCACCAAATTTATGTATCGTGCCACCGCTAGAACCAAATTTGTGTGTCAGTTTAGCTGCTAATTCCACTGGATCCACCAATTTGTGTAGCCATTATATGGAATAGCGCAGCTGACTACATATTATGTGTTCTGCTGTTATAGTATAACTAGACCACCGTGTTGGAGATTGACGACACTGTCTAGTACACGTCAGCTACTCGCCGTCACTGCCCGACACTTTCCACCAAAGGTCCTCTGCCACTAGAAGGTGGAAGCTGGTCTGTTATATTAAGTGGTAGCGTAAGGTGACAGAAATGAGCAGATTAAATCTCTCTTTATTGGGCACAGAATAAATACAACTGCGACCCAAGAAATATGTAAGACCGATACCACTTCCCTTGATAACTAAATGACTTCTTCTGACGCTGTATGCTCACCGTGCCGAGTTGGGCACGGTGCTGAGGTCAGCTAAAAGTGAGGTGCCAAGCATTTACATATACTCTGGGCTTATGCAAAAAGTAGAGATAAATGACAACTCTACTAGCACATTATACACCTCTATAGAATGGTTTTAAGTACATTCACATATACCAACATAATAAATGGTTCCCCAGGACTTTACACTTACGCACTATTCAGATATCCTTTCACTTCTCCTAACCTTCATTTTATAATTGAAACAGGGTGGCACTTGTGGTCTGCCATCCACCTTCTTCCCTATACACAGCTAACAGCGAAATGATATTTGGTTGTTCAACATTCACACTTCATTACACACTGTTAATTATGACTAAACAGCTTTAAAAATTATTATGTAAAATGTGTGAAACTACAACTTCTTATGGAAAATGACGTTGACACCAGAACAGGCACACTACTAGTAACATCTTTCCAGTCTGATTCTTTACCATTTATTACGACTCTCTGTTTACGTTCTGTAAGTCAATTAACGATCCACCCGAGCACAGTGCCCCTGAACCCACGCGCATGCAATTTCTGAAGCAGTCTTATATGGGGAACTTTATCAAACGTTTCTGAAAATCAAATGGTGGAGAAGGGAAGAGGAGAGGAGAACAAGAAGTGGTGGAGGGGAAAAGGAAGGAGGGCGGAAAGAAAGAGGACAGGAGTTGGAAGAGGGAAGGAGATGGAACAGAAGAGGATTAAAATGGGAAAAGAGGAAGAGGGGAAAAGCGGGAGAGACTGGAATAGATAGGAAAAGCGGGGGAAAGGAAGAGAAACGAAGTAAGAATAGAGGGAGGAATGGAGGCTGGAGGGAAAGGAGGAGGAGAGGGAAGAGTATTATCTGATATTTTCAGGTAAGCACTTTGTGGACAGGTCTTGTTAAAGAGTGAAGGAAGGAGAAAAGGAGATTTAAAAGAGAAAAGGGAGTGCGTGATGTAAAGGGAGGAAGAGAAGGGAGCGAGAGAGTGAGGATGAGGGAGAGAAGGGAAAGGGAGAGTGGGAGTAGGGGACTAAGGGGAAAGGATAGACAGGAGGGGGAGAGACGGGTGAGGGAAAGAGGAAAAGGTGAGAGGGGGGAAGGTGAGAGTGCGGCGGGGGATAAGAGACGGGAGGGGGGGGAGGGAGCGAGGGAGAAAGGGGAACGGGAGAGGAGTGTGGGAGAGAGGGGAGAGGAAGAGAGACCGAGTACGAGGATAGAGGGGAGGGACACAAATTATGATGAAAGATGTGAAAGGAACATTGTGCTGATGATGGCGACTTAACCCCTGCGCTACGACAGGTCTGCCCTTAG
>NC_137007.1:25067200-25117200 GCF_032717465.1 Coenobita brevimanus | reverse complement strand
TTTACTATCTGCAGACTTTTTTTTTCTAGCATGAGGGAGATATTCGAAGTGGAGAGAGATAAAATGTAGCCTTCTGTAACCCTTTCACTGCCCGGGATCCTTTGTACGTTTAATAAATCGCCCGGTAGTTTACTGATTAAAATGGAAATATGTCATAGGCCTGAAGGGTTAAATACAATTCGTGATACCCCAGACGATTTCATGCTCTCAGAATCACAACACTGATAACCGGTTGTTTTATTCACAGAGGGTAATTCATAATGCGACAGTCACCGCCACCCTTCATCGTTACAACCCCAGCCATAAACCCACCCACTATGATGATGTCTTTAATTCATTATTCTTGCTACCTACAGACGATTTTATTAATTATAGGAGATATTTTAGTGAAACAGTCGGCGAAAACTACATCCAACACTCCTCGTTTGAAAAGTCACTCTAAAGTTGAATAAAATCTTCTGGAGGCAGCAGGAAATATATACAAGAAATACGTCATCTTACTGCAGGAATTAACGCTTCCAACACTGTTAGTACTATTATCACCACCGTCATCATCTTCACTACTAGCATCATCACTACATTTGTCCTCATTTCTACCCCTTGCATCATCGCTATCCTCACCACCACTCTGCTACCACTACTTTGCATCTCTGTCATCCTTATCATCACTTCCAATAGCGCCATCATCACGTCTGGTCCAACATCACTTCCTGCCACTATCACCATCACGGCTGTCACCACCACTACCACCACCATCAGATCAACCATTATCTTCATCATGTCTACCACCACCACCACACTACACTATCACCACTGTAACCACCACCACCATCATATCGACCTCCACCACTACCACCACCAAGAAGCTCAACCACCACCACCAACATCACAACCACCACCACCACTACTGTCGCATCTAACACCACCACCAGCACTACACAACTATCACCACATTTACCCCCATCACTGAAACATCTATCAGTACCACCACAATCTCCACCTTCATCTCCACCACTATCACCATATCTACTACTGCCACCACCACCAAATCTACCACCATCACATCTACAACCACCCCTCGCAGCCCCACCACACCCCTCGCAGCCCCACCACACCCCTCGCAGCCCCACCACATCAATATCTCCATCATAACTCTGCCTCTCCCTCATTGTTCCCCACCCACACCCACATCCACACTACAATACAATATGGCCTCTTTATTCAGCCCTCGCCTTCCACATACCCTTCTGCTTCATACCTTTATTTTTTTACCTCTGTTCTACTTTTCCCTTACTCTCACCATCTTCCTTCCTCTTCTCTCCTTTCATTAGCCCTCTCTTTTGCATCTTTTTTCTCTTTAACTCTCTTTCCCTCCCTTTCTTTCCGCTTTCGTACTTATCTCTTCACCATATTTTCTTTCATACCATAACCCTCTCTCCTCAGTTTATCCCTACTTTTCTTTCATCTCTTTTCGTTCCATTTCTTAATCCACCTATTCCTCTCTTTTCTCTTCTCCCCTAAGTCCTCTCTTTCCTCAATTTTCTTTCATTACCTTAATTCTCTCCTTCCCTACCGCTTTTTTACTCTTTTTTAAAATCTTTTTTTCCCCTCTCCTTAACCCACATTTCCTAATTTCTTTCCTTTTCGAAGTTGCTCTCTTTACCACATTTTTCTCTTTGCCTTAATCCTCTAGCTCCCTTCCACTTCCAACCTTTCATCAATCCTTTCTTCTTTCTTTAATCTTCTCTTTCCCTCTTCCATTATCTTCTCTCTTTTTCTCTTTCCCAAAACCTCCTCTTACTCCGTTTTGTTGGCTCTTTTCTCTCCATTTCTGAACTCTCCTTCTCTCGTCATATCTCCGTTTTACTTTCTCCAGTCTTTCCTATTTCTTCCCTCCTTTCCTTCTCCCTTTCTCCACCTATCTCTTTTTCTTTTAACTTCAATTTTCTTTATTTTCAACCCGTTCTTTAACTCTTCCTTTCCCCCCAATCATTTTTTGTCTTTTTTTTTTCCTCACTGTTTTTAAACCACATACCTCATCCTTCATTCCCTCTGCCATCCTTTCCTTATTCACATTCTTCTTTTTCATTCACTTCTATTTTATACATCCTTTGTGTTTTTCTTCCATCTTTATTTCTCTCCCCTTCCTCTTCGTTACTTTTCTTTCTTCCTCTTCCCCCCCTCCTCTCTCTCTCTCTCATCTTTTAACATTAACTTCTCTCTGCTTCCTCAATTCTTCATCCCCCTCTTTCATTTTTTGTTCCCACCACTTTCACCGTTCGCATTTCCTTCACTCTCTCTTCTTCTCCCCTATCACGTTTCCCATTTTTATTTCCATATGTCACCCCACTTTTTCCCTCTCTCTCCCCTCTCCCCACTTCCTTTCCCATCTACTGCGTCCACTTCTCTCGGATATTCCTAGTGTAAGTTATTTACACCTGAAAAGTGCGCTTTGTGAGCGCGTGACGAGCGAGAGAGCGTTTGTACATACGCCTATCATCATAATTTCATCTTGCGTAAACTTTCAACAGTTCTGGTGAGGTAACTGGACAATAACAGAAGAATAATCGAGCTAAAATATTTACCTTCCCACGTTCTCTCTCTCACACACACGTACACATATTTCACTCCTAAACATAGAAAAAACGTTCATGTAAACTTACGAGCATAATATCCGATATTCAAGTGTTAGAATTCATGCAAGAAAACATATTGTAACAACAGAAAATATTTTTAGAAATCGATTTCGTAGTGGTGCATGTCAATTGAAGCCCTCGGTACATTCCCTTGGAAAGCTGGGATTCCAAGGGGTTTCTTTGGTATCATGAGTAAATATATAGCTAAATCAAAATTTATTGAATGTATCTACTACCTGCTGAAAGAATCTCTTCTCTGTCTCACATTGTTCAGAAGTTACTAGCCTCTGAAAACCATCGTGGTCACGACGCGTCCTGTCGGGGCGCTCATTTCTCAACTGAACGTAGAGCAAACATCGTTTCGCTACGATTGCTCGCGTCGCTCGCTGCGCTCGATCGCTCTTAATTACTCATCTCGTCTAATAGCTCGCAGTTTTTTTCTTCTTTTCTCTGTCTCTTGGTTAGTTTGTTTGTCTATCACACACACACACACACACACACACACACACACACACACACACACACACACACACACACACACACACACTCTCTCTCTCTCTCTTTCCTTTATCCCTGGTTCCTGAGGCTGAAGCAAATATAGATCACAGGCTCTTTGAAAACTGTTATTCAAAACGGATGCCTTTTTATCATGCCTTTCCATTGATCTCCTCTCTCTCATCTCTTCTCCTTCCACATATACATTACTCCTCCTCTCTCCACACGATTTTAACTTTTGGTTATACTTTTCGAATTGGCAGGGTTGGATACTGCCTTCAGTAACTTTCTCTCTATTATAGGGCTGTCGTAAGCTGAAAATTATTTGGTGGCCTGGCAGAATAAAATATAAAGAACACGAAGAGATGCGCAGCAAACCCGTCCCCGGCAATCATTTTAGTGTTGACGCATAAAACAGGATATCTAGTCAAAGATGTCACATATCAAATTTGGAGTAAATCGGGTGAAAATGACGATTTTATGCCCATCTGAAATCATAGGCCCGACCCACCTGTCACTGAACCCCCCTTGTGTAATGAAGCACGTTATAAGATGCAGATTTGACAGATGCACTTCTAAGTTTTGGTTTCATGTCGAAATGACGAATTAGAAAGGAGTTACGGCGAGAAAAGGATTATTAAAAACATTTTTTTGGCTCTATAGCCTGGGCCTTGGCCCAATTTGGACCAAAATGTAATCAGGTAATCAGATGGTGACAGCCCATCATCCCTGGAACTATAGTCAAACTCGGACCACTAATTTTCACGTAAAGTTGTTAACAGAGACAGACAGACAGACAGACAGACAGACAAACAAACAAACAAGCAAACAAACTGAGTGAAAACAATACCCGCCCCCAAGCCCCTCCGGGGCGGGGACGGGTAATAAAATAGAAACATACCACTGGCCTGAAGGAGTTGGCTTCTTCAGTGACACTTTGACATTTAATACTTCGATTTCCCTATTCATATATACTATTCGGTGTGTGTGTGTGTGTGTGTGTGTGTGTGTGTGTGTGTGTGTGTGTGTGTGTGTGTGTGTGTGTGTGTGTGTGTGTGTGTGTGGTTTAGTTACAACACTGTCTACTATTTCCTTTTCAATGTCAGTTATACATGTCAGAGCAGACCGTCCCTTCACTAACAATCTTAAGATGAATTCCCTGTCGTAACTATAATTTGTCTTTACTCGAGGGACGCTGGAAAGACAGTACACAAATGGCCCAGGTTTCTTGATCTTCCAGTAAAATGGAGTTTAAGTTACGGGGGGAAATTTCTGGTAAAATATTGTGCACAACTCATACCATGAGCATCAGCTTATGATGAAGCTTATCATGTTTTTCAGAATGTTCACTTCATACGAGTATACGTCCGAGCAAGTGCAATACAGCAGGCCTGGGGCGTATAAATGTAGTTTTCATGCCATCTGCTAAACCAGGTGGAGCGGTTATGTTGAAAATAAATGAAATTTGGCGGGGTAAACCCGTAGATATTCTACATTTCTGTTCCCCCTCTTATTCTTATTTTTTCTTTCTCACCTCATACATTAGTGGAAGACATGCTTAAAATGATGATGCTAATGATGAATATACACAATACATCGCTAGGACGGAGATTTTAGAGTTTGCTAAGCCTATCAGAACAGTGTCATATCCCCACCAATGTAGTTATAGCACAAGGAAATGATGTTAGAGAGCCTCCACAGCCAATGAAAATAAGGTTATAGCCATCACATATATAAAGAAGAGGTGTGACTGAGCCTTCTTGGCACACAAATGTATGACCTGTACTCACCAGTCTAGCCCTTGGAAGAGGTGTTAGTGTGCCTTCTTTGTCCGCGAGAATATGGACGTCACCCTCACCTGTACAGAGTATGGGAAGAAGTGTTAGTGAGTCTCCTTAGCACACTAGGATATGTAGATCTACTCGTATACCTGCATATCTTAAGGAAGAGATGCTAGTGAGCCTCCTACGACCACGTGAATTACCACATGCACTTAACCCTCACATGTATAACATAAAGAAGAGGTTTTAAAGAATCTTTCCTTTCACCTAACTGAACTGTGCCACTCCCACTCGTGCTTGCCTGCAATTCAGTGAGCCTTGGCTACGAGGCTAGGATGAGCGTCCTTGGTTACTACTAAAATCAACAGCCTATTAAGTCCACAACTGGCCATCAACTGAGGTGAGAGAGGCTAAGGATCTTCTGCACACCAAACCAACGCGCTAGAGTGAGCTTCTTTAGTCCACGTGAATACCAGGGCCTTTACCTGACTCACCTGTGTATCCCTGAGGCCGGAGTATTACCTGGGTGTACTGGCAGCCATAAAGACTTGGTGTTTATTGGTGGGGCGGGCCCGGCCGGCTGTTATGTAAGGATGGTAATGACCCTCTCCCGACTTTCACTGCCTCACTTTTGCACGGTTCTTTCTCTTTCTCTTGTAAGTCTGATATGATATTTTTGCTTAGGCTCATATAGTTTAATAGTTTGTCTATGTTTTATTTCCACCATTCTACAAAAAGAAATGCTTGTTATCTCATGTTTTGCTGTTAAATGTTATCATGCTTATCTGTGTATATTTCTCAGACAAATACAGTTTTCTTTGTAGCTCCGACGATGTCATGCATCACTGTCAATTGTCTGTTATTATTTATCTTATACCTGTACACACTTCCTCTACGATTTTTCTTTTCATTCACATGCTATCGATGTGAATGTCTAAGAGGTGGCTGAGAGTTTTTATATAGGGTAATGCCACCAGTGATGTACTGCAGGCTGGACACCTACCTTTACATTATATGGAATACTGTAGCCTTATTTTGTGTCCCATAGCCGAATTAAAATTCCATGTCAAACTGATTCACTTCATCTTTTTTGTTGCTTTGCCTGCATAAGTAGCCTGTGTTTTTTCCGTCATAAACCTCTGAACAAAATGTTCCTTTCCTTCGAGAGAGAGAGAGAGAGAGAGAGAGAGAGAGAGAGAGAGAGAGAGAGAGAGAGAGAGAGCGTGCGTAATTCACCGGGTCGGTCAGGATCACTTGATGGTCTTGATTGTCAGCTTTTACCCTCCCGGAAGGGAGCTGAGAGCTCATATAGTCCGATCTAAGGGCAAGGCTGTGCCTTCACACACGCACACACCCGTCCCCTTGCTCAAGGGGGACAGTAACCACCCACTTCGTCAGTGAAACTTTTCGCAACCTGAGCGAGGTGCGAACTCCCGTCCACCAGTTGGCAAGCGGGAACGTTACCACTGTGTGTGTGTGTGTGTGTGTGTGTGTGTGTGTGTGTGTGTGTAAAAGATGCGTCATTGGACTGAAGGGGTAAATCCTGGCTGCTGGAAGGGACAGGCTAAAAACCGACTTTGGTTCACGCGGCGCTCACTGTGCATCCCTAACACCCCAGTGGTAGTTAACCCAAGCATCTCCATGCCATGCCATTACATATGACATCCCTGACACGCCGTAAACGCAGATGGTTGTGGTGGCGGTTGTTACATATAAGGGTTGCTGGAGTCTGAATTACGATATGGGAGTGATCCTCAGTGTGTCCTAGCCCTCTGTTGGTGTGTCATGGGTGCACCACTAGGTTGAGATACAAAAACCCTCTTCTTATCATTTCCTCGTCCTAACCATGATTAGATTTAGCAGGACGGACAAGGGAAGGTGAATAAAGAATCTAACCATCAAGTCAGTCCTTAAAAATCTTTGGTAGAAGAGGAAAATTATATATATATATATATATATATATATATATATATATATATATATATATATATATATATATATATATAATCACGGGTTTTATTCGCCCCTGTGTAGGGAGACTCCCCAAGTAATGCTCTTCTCAACAAGGCGCTGTCAAAGGCTTCTCGTCTCATTAACTCTCCTCTTCTTGCTGGTTCCCTTCAACGTCTATCTCTTCGCCGCACTGTTGCATCCCTATGTCTTTTCTGTCACTTCTTCAATGACTGCTGTTTCTCTGAACTGTCTGCTTGCACCTTTCCACCGCTGTGGCGTGCGCGTAGCACCCGTCTGGCAGTAAACTCTCATTCCGTTTCTGTCCAACTCTCTAATGCAAGATTAACCGTTACTCCTGATATTTCATATATGCAACAGGCCAGCTCATGAATGTCTTCCTCTGTCTGTATTTCCTACTGCCTATGACTTCCAGTCTTTTAAACGCAGTGTGTGAAGGCATCTCGAAATTAACGGATCTTGAATTTGGATCTCTATTATCTTTTTTTTTTTTGTTCTTGGATGGAACACTTTGCAGGCTCCTACCCTTTGATTCCTAGTTCATTGCACACACACACACACACACACACACACACACACACACACACACACACACACACACACACACACACTTACATATATATTGGAAAAACCAGAAAATGAGGGTAGAGAATCTTCTCGTACGTATAGTTCTTTCTGCAATAACAAGTTTGAGTTACAGCATGGAAGTGATCGTATATTTGTTTGAGTATCCCACCCCAGCCCTCTGCTAGTGTGTCATAGGTGGACTACTGGACATAGGCAACGGGGTTCAGTGGCCTATTTTGGATAATTAGGAGGGGAAGCAAGGTGAAAATCTTAAATCATTGTTAATGGCTGAGTAAAGAAAACATGACATACAATATTCGTCGCGTTTTAAACGTATACTCATTAAACGGATACTGTATCATGCGTATTGAAACATTACATGGACGGTGAGATCAATATAATGTCCTCTTTTCTTACCGCATGTTGTGCCTCGGTAGCATCGTCAGCTAGTGTTGGGTCAATGGACAGCGTTCGCTAACCTGACAAGATTCGAAGGCTGGAGGAAGACTTTTTTTTTTTTTTGACCACATCTAATCACTCCTAGGAACGAGAGTGGTCTCCTACGACTTAATTGATACTGACTGCGGTAGCCTCGTCTCGGGACTTTCTACATCCTAAACCTTCCTGGATCTCCAGAGAGAACTATAGAACCAGCTGTCAACGTTTTTTCTTATTACGATAAACTGTAGTTCTTTCCCTTGGAAGAACTTGCTATGTCACCTGGCGTGATTTTCATAAAAATTATTTACGATGAAAAAAGTCTGTTAGCCCTTCTGGTTAGATATCACAATAGTTGCTTGGAGATTTTATCTGCAATACAAATTTGTTTGCTGCATTAGTGTTGATCTTTCCTAGTGTGTGTGGTCAAGATTTAATATCAAATATCTGGATGTTGGAGTGTGCAGTGCTATCTTCCGTTAGCATTCATTACCTGCACTTTCAACCTCTTTATCAATTGCCTTTTGACGATCTTGTTTGCTATAAGAGTCACACACACACACACACACACACAAACGCCAAAAGACTTGCCAGCTTCCCTCAATTTGTAGTGTCAGTTGTACGAAAAAAGTGGTGATATTTCCGGCACACTCTTGCAAAAAGTGCTAGTAAAGAGCCATTACTGCCTCTACACCAGATTTGCAAGTCAACACCACCTGCGAGAACGGAGGTGAAAGATTGACTGTGGAGGGTCACAGGTGCCAATGTGGAAGGAGTGCCCAGAGGCAGACCAAGGAAGACGTGGGATGAGGTTGCAGGGCAGGGCATTGAGCAGGGAAATGGCTTTAGATCACGGCACAAGAACTGCCATCAGATAATAAGACCTACACATGGTAGTACGGGAAAAGCTGTGATAT
Source organism: Coenobita brevimanus (assembly GCF_032717465.1). NCBI lineage: Eukaryota > Metazoa > Arthropoda > Malacostraca > Decapoda > Coenobitidae > Coenobita > Coenobita brevimanus. The sequence continues at coordinate 25,108,395 of NC_137007.1, read as the reverse complement.
TCTGGAACACATCCCTGACTTATGACGAGGAATGTTAAAGTTCCTTCGCTGCCTCTGCAGCACAGTTACTTGACCTCTTCCTCACAACTAATCCTTCTGCTTACTCTGTTAATCTTTTCTCTCCGTTGGGCTCCTCCGATCACAACCTTATTACCTTAACCTGTCCTATCACTCCGGTACGGCCTGTGGACCCTCCAGGGAAACGTCGTCTGTGGCATTTTGGAGCCGCAGACTGGGAGGCCCTCAGGCAGTACTTCTTTGATTTTCCCTGGAATGATTATTGCTTCCATGGCCGTGAGCCATCTGAGTGTGCCTTGCGCATTACGGAGGTTATTCTCTCGGGCATGGAAGCATACATTCCTTTCTCATATCCTTTGACTAACGCAAGAAAGCCTTGGTTTCATCACGCTTGTTCTAATGCTGTCCGCAACAAGGAGAGGGCCTACAAAAGGTACCGGAGCCAACCCACCCCTGAATCACATCATCTTTACGTTTCTGCCCGGAATCGTGCTAAGTCTGTTCTTCGCTCTACTAAAAATAATTTCATCCATACTAAATGCTCTCAACTCTCCAACTCGAATTCTTCCGCGCTCCTTCTGGCATCTTGCCAAAAATCTTTCTAACAACTTTACCTCATCATCCTTCCCTCCTCTTTTCTACTCTGATGGTTCTGTAGCTATTTCTTCTACTGATAAAGCAGATCTCTTCGCACAGACTTTCTCCTCCAATTCTACCTTAGACGATTCCGGTGCTGTTCCTCCATCACTTCCCCCCTCTGACTTCCTCATGGCTGACATTAAAATTTCTTCCGTTGATGTATTTTCTGCCATCACTGGCCTCAGTACTAACAAGGCATATGGGCCTGATGGGGTCCCTCCTGTTGTTCTCAAGAACTGTGCTTCTGTGCTTACACCCTGCCTAGGCAAACTCTTTCGTCTTTGTCTGTCAACTTGTATCTTTCATTCTTGCTGGAAGTTTGCTCTCATTCAGCCAGTCCCAAAGAAGGGTGACCACTCCCAACCCTCCAACTATCGTCCAATTGCTTTAACGTCCTGTATTTCAAAAGTTTTCGAGTCAATTCTTAATAGAAAAATTTTAAGGCATCTTTCCTATCACAACCTTCTTTCCGATCGTCAGTATGGGTTCCGTCAGGGACGCTCCACTGGCGATCTTCTCACCTACCTTTCAGACTCCTGGTCATCCTCCTTTTGGGACTTTGGCGAAAGCATTGCCATTGCACTTGACATCTCAAAGGCTTTCGATCGAGTCTGGCATAAATCTTTAATTTCCAAACTGCTCTCCTACGGTTTCTATCCTTCTATCTGTGCCTTCATCGCTAGCTTCCTTTCTGGTCGTTCTATAGCTGCTGTTGTAGACGGCCATCGTTCTTCTCCTAGATCTATCAACAGTGGTGTTCCTCAGGGCTCTGTCCTATCACCAACTCTCTTCCTTTTATTCATCAATGATCTTCTAAGCTGTACATCTAACCCTATCCACTCATACGCTGATGACTCCACCCTTCACCTTTCCATTCGGTTCCCGCAACGCCCATCTCAACAGTTACTTCAACAAACAAGGGATGAGGCTATGGCACACCTAATGTCTGACTTGGCTCGTATCTCTGACTGGGGTAAAAATAATATGGTTGTCTTTAATGCATCTAAGACTCAGTTCTTACACCTATCAACCCGACAAAATCTTCCACAGATATACCCACTAATGTTTAATAATATTCAGCTTAATCCTGCATCATCCTTGAACATGCTTGGGGTTTCATTTACTTGGGACTTATCTTGGAAAGATCATATTACATCTCTTGTAAAATCTGCTTCCAAGAGATTGGGTGTGCTAAGCCGACTCCGCTCTTTCTTTACCCCTGCGCAATTGTTGACTCTATACAGGGGTATCCGCCCCTGTGTGGAGTACAACTCTCATGTGTGGGGAGGCTCCCCACATACAACTCTTCTCAATAGGGTGGAGTCAAAGGCTTTTCGTCTCATTAACTCTCCTCCTCTTACTGACTCCCTTCAACCTCTGTCTCTTCGCGCCGCACTGTTGCATCTTTATCTCTTTTCTAACGATACTTTAATGGTCACTGCTCCTCTGAACTGTCTGCTTGCATTCCTCCACCTCTACGACGGGCGCATAGCACCCGTCTGGCAGCAAACTCTCATCCTTTTTCTGTCCAACTCTCTAATGCAAGAGTTAACCGTTACTCCCAGTCTTTCATTTATGCAACAGGTCAGCTTTGGAACTGTCTCCCTCTGTCTGTATTTCCTGCTGCCTATGATCTCCAGTCTTTCAAACGCAGTGTGTCCAGGCATCTCAAAATGATCGGATCTTGAATTTGGCTCTATATTGTATTTTGTTTTTCTCTTGGAGGGAACTGTTACTGCGGGCTCATGGCCTTTGGTTCCTTCTTCCTCGCATTAAAAAAAAAAAAAAAAAAGCATCGTCTGATTAACAGTGCCAGTTGTATGCGACAAAGTTGTGACATTTTGGAACACATCCCTGAATAACAGAGGCTGCCTGTACTGTGATAAGTTCTGCATTAATTCAATCCGACGACAAAGTTCTAATTACAAACGTGCTTGCCAGGCGAGAGTGAGTGTTATGTATTCTTTTGAGCTGTGTGTGTGTGTGTGTGTGTGTGTGTGTGTGTGTGTGAACAAAATACCTCAGATATTATCCAATTTTAACTAAACTTGATGGAACGGTTGACGGACAATCAATGAGGAATATGCTTTTGAGAACAATAGGTCGCAGGTCAAGGTCACAGGAGTAGGTCACACGTTGACCTAGCAAAATCGAGTTAATCAGTTTTTATCCAATTTAGTCCAAAACTGGAGGAAGGTCTGAAACCAAGAATAAAGTGATTCGGTTTTGAGAACACTCAGCCAAAGATCGAAGTCACAGGGATAGGTCAAAGTTCAGCTTATGCGTGTGCTTAGCAAAATAATTCAGTTTTGATCCGATTTTTAAACAAATCTGTGGGAAGGGTTAAGAGTCTCCCAGGGAATAAACGTATTGTTTTTTTCCAGAACAGTAAGTAGAATATCAAGGTCATAGGACAAGGTACACTCAAACAGTTTCATTCGATTTCCACCAATCTTAGTGGAAGGGTTCAGGATAAGGCAAGATTAAAAAGTCTATTTTTGAGAACAATTAGTCAAAGGTCAAGGTTACAGAGAAAAGTCAAATGTCAACGGCAATGGCAAGTTCAGCTCAATCATGGTCTGATCTGATCCAAACTTGGTGGTAGTGTTAAGGATCACGCAAGAAGGAAAGGATTCAATTATGAGAACAATCAGTCACAGGGCAAGATCAAAGTTCCATCCGTTTGTCTGTGTGAATAAATCAACTACAAAAATTTTCATATGATCTGGACCCAAAAGTGGTAGATGAGCTGAGTTTTCATCCAATTTAAACAAAAGCTTGTGGTGGCTTCTGAGAACAAGCAGTCAAAAAATCAAGGTCACAGGAAAAGGTCAAAGAGACTGGGCAAAGTCAGTTCATCTTTCATCGGCTTTGAAGTTGGTGGAACGGTTAAGGGTTAGGCAAGAATAAGGTACTTTAATTTTGAAACCATTCTGTTGAAGATGACGGCCACGGAGCAAAGTCAAACATTCAACTCTCGACTAGTTTCTGGGCGCTGATGCTACACACTCTGAGTGCTCCTCTTTGTTTTATTCATTTGTCCGGATGAATTTATACAGCTTCGGAGAGATAAACGAGGCTGTGTTTAACCCGCCTAATGATAAAAGTATATCCAAAACTGAATGAAATTCTTAGAAAACAACAGGAACAAGAAAAAATGACGCAATGGTTGTGATGGTGTCGGGAATACTGTGATAAATCCTGGTGTAATGTGAGGGGGACGGGGATGGCCGGGTGTCATAAAGAGACCGTAATAACGTTTATTCTTCGTACTTTCTATTTTCTAATTGTATTTTCTGCCACGTTGTGTTTACTTTCCGGTGAGAAGTCTGTAATAGTGATGTTTTTGTTACTTATTCTGCCACTTTTACAAAGGAGTAACATTAAGGGATGTTGCTACTCTTTTCCTTGTTTTTCACCTACAGCAATTTCTTGACTGGTTCTTGCTGTTTTTGCTTTTTCTTATCCGAAGTCTTAAATAGAGATCTTTTTGTTAGTTGCTCTGAAAGCTTTTCACTCCTGTCTCTTACTGTGTAGTGAACTTGGGATGTGTTATAATATTCTCGTTGCTTTCCACCCAATTTCCTTACTCTCTCTCGTCGTGTTTACTTTTCTTATAACCTTTTTTTCTTTTTTACTTATTCTGCAAGGCTTTCTCGTGTCTTTTACTACAGAATGAGCTAAGAGACTGCTACGGCAATCATTCCTTTTCTTCACCTAAAATCCTAACTGCCGGTCTTGGCTATAGATCTTTATTTTAGTCCTGTGTTTAGTTTACTTCAGTGCTTTTTGTTGCCTCCCCATTCTTACTATCATGGTAAAGATCTACTGTTAACTGTATGAGTAGGTATTACTTCCTTATACTTGCCTTTGTACTGCCATCCACTTCATTAGAGATATTCATGGCCATTTCCTCAGTCCTGACTCTCCTTGCCTTCCCTTTCCTCCACTGTGTACCAGCATATTTTTTTATTATTTATTCTTAATCATTACAATTAGAGCGCATTTTTTTTTTCCAACAGACGACCAGATTATGTTTAGGTGAATAACCTAGTAGTGACGGAGTTAATGGAGTGTCTAGCTACATGATACTCCTTAGTACAATGGGTCTCTCATAAGTGGATATATCGTCTGCTGCTAGTAAGGGTTAAATGGATCTTACGTCGACAAGCTACATGAGTTAACTTTATTTCATACTAAGTCTTTCTTCTCATTATGTACGAATTAAGTCTGTTCATGAACCTCACATTTTCGATACTGAAGGACGTCAAGGGGGGATGGCGAAGTTTGTGAATGGTCAACATTTTATACATGAGATCTGGGATTAGGGTGGTGAGCTTCCTAAATTAGTATTATTGTTTACATAACATCAAAACAGTATCACATGCATCGGGAGTGTTAAACACGGAATGGGCAATCTCTCTCTCTCTCTCTCTCTCAAGGAAGTTAAGTACGAAATTGGAATGAATGAAACTCAAGAAACTCGATTCGTATAAACTTTTATCAGCAAGACCTCGTTCCATGTTCACCCCTTCCACCTGAGGACGCCATTTCCATAATATCTTGCTACCATCAGACGATTTTAACACAGGAGAGAACCTTCCAATTGGCGACGTGACATACAACCGTCAATAACCTCTTTGCCTACTAGAGACGCTTCCAAAGTTGAATAAAATCGCCTGAAGGTGTTACGGTATTAGTTCTAGTTGTTGTTTTTGCTCATAACAGTGCGGCAGAGTTATTTTTTTTTTTTTTTTATGTGAGGAAAAAGGAACCAAAGGCCATGAGCCCGCAATAACAGTTTCCTCCAAGAGAAAAACAAAACACAAGAGAAAGTCAAACTGAAAATCCGATCATTTCGAGATGCCTGGACACACTGCGTTTGAAAGACCGCAGATCATAGGAAGCAGGAAATACAGACAGAGGGAGACAGCTCCAGAGTTGACCTGTTGCACAAATGAAGGACTGGGAGTAACGGTTAACTCTTGCATTAAGAGTTGGACAGAAAAGGGATGAGAGTTTGCTGCTAGACGGGTGCTACGCGCCCGTCGTAGAGGTAGAGGAATGCATGCAGACAGTTCAGTGGAGCAGTGACCATTGAAGTAGCGATAGAAAAAAGATAAAGATGCAACAGTGCGGCGAAGAGTCAGAGGTTGAAGGGAGTCAGTAAGAGGAGGGGAGTTAATGAGACGAAAAGCCTTTGACTCCACCCTATTGAGAAGAGCTGTATGTGGGGAACCTCCCCACACATGAGAGTTGTACTCCACACAGGGGCGGATAAAACCCCTGTATACTGTAGAGTCAACAACTGTGCAGGGGTAAAGAAGGAACGGAGTCAGCTTAGCACACCTAATTTCTTGGAAGCAGATTTTACAAGAGATGTAATATGATCTTTCCAAGATAAGTCCCGAGTAAATGAAACCCCAAGCATGTTCAAGGATGATGCAGGATTAAGCTGAATATTATTAAACATTAGTGGGTATACCTGTGGAAGATTATGTCGGGTTGATAGGTGTAAGAACTGAGTCTTAGATGTATTAAAAACAACAAGATTATTTTTACCCCAGTCAGAGATACGAGCCAAGTCAGACATTAGGTGTGCCATAGGCTCATCCCTTGTTTGTTGAAGTAACTGCTGAGATGGGCGTTGCGGGAACTGAATGGAAAGGTGAAGGGTGGCGTCATCAGCGTACGAGTGGATAGGGTTAGATGTACAGCTTAGAAGGTCACTGATGAATAAAAGGAAGAGAGTTGGTGATAGGACAGAGCTCTGAGGAACACTACTGTTGATAGATCTAGGAGAAGAACGATGGCCGTCTACAACAGTGGCTATAGAACGACCAGAAAAGAAGCTAGCGATGAAGGCACATACAGAAGGATAGAAACCGTAAGAGGGCAGTTTGGAAATTAAAGATTTTTGCCAGACTCGATCGAAAGCCTTTGAGATGTCAAGTGCAATGGCAAAGCATATCACCTTCCGTATTACAGTGCTCTTTTTCTGGCTCCAAATTACATGTAACCCCCTCACCTTCCATTTATTCTACACTAATCTTATTTTGAGAGAGAGAGAGAGAGAGAGAGAGAGAGAGAGAGAGAGAGAGAGCTTATTATATGTAAAGTGGAGTATTATTATTCATCCAGGGCCTTGTGGTGTGGGGTGTGAGGTATTGCTTGGCTTCTTCTTGTGATATTAATAGGACACCATCTCTTCCATACCAAACGATGACCTCTGTTCTTCTATACTCGCCACCTCCAGGTAAAAATATACAACTTAAGAGAGAGCCCTTGTAGTGTAGGCGTTAACGGAAGACTTGTAAGTGTAGTTTACCTCTTCTGTCTCTTACTGTATCATGTCTGTCTTATTTCCTTGTCATTCTCCACCCTTTAATCATGACGTATCTTCACTTTATTCTTGCAAAGCCCATACTTCAGTAAAAGAGATTTTTCAAACTAGAGGGGTTAGATACAGCCTTCAACGATCCCTTCACTGATCAGGCGTTCTTCTAAGCATAATAAAATCATCTGGAGGTAGCAAAAGCAAACTAAAAATAAGTCGTTGTAAAGAAAGGGTTAATTATATCAGCTATATATCGCGATAATTATCTCTTCTGTTCTTCGTCTAATTGTCAATGGTATTCTTTCAGAGGCCTCTTTTTTTCATATTTTTTGATTTTTTTGCTTACTTTGCTGCATCGTCTTTTTGCCGACCCTCCCAGCCGTCGGTCTTAGGATTGCCTGTAACCAAGAGTGTTTCTTGCTAATATCGTACCCCAGACAGCCCCGTACCGGACCACCATTGCAGTCGACAATATGGTACTATAATGCTCGATCTCTCATGCGAACATCGTTTTTAGAACCTCCAGATATACAGTATATATATATCATCATCATCATCATCATCCGGACCTCCCTTCAAACCCTAGGACAAGGTGAGGAGTAACAATGTCCACACAGCCCAAATTTGCCCAGTCCAATGGGCCACGCTTCCATTCACTCATCATTCAAGCCCCCGGAATCCTGGCTCTATCGGATACGTCAAAAACATTCATCACTTTCTGTAGTTTCACATAAACGTATCCGATAGAGTCAATTCGGACGTTGTCACGTTAAAATGGGGTGCCGAATCCCTGATCACGCGCTTCTCCTCACAACATTCATCCAGCCAGCTTGATCTCTTGTCAGTTCCCTAGCCTCACCGACATCCAAACCTCTCTTCCCCACACACTCATCCACCATATCTCTCCACCTTCTCCTTTGTCTACCTCGCCTCCTCCCTCCTTCGAATTCGCTCAGATATACGTTTTTCACCACTCTTATTATTATCCATTCTCTCCACATGACCATACCACCTCAGTACGCTCTCTTCGATTCTGGTGTCCACCGGCTTCTTCACTCCACATCTTTCACGAAACACATTATTTCGTATCCTATCCACCCTCTGTACTCCACATACCCAGGTATTTGAACTCTCTCACCAATTCCAGTTTCTCCCCATTACTGTAACATCGCACTGTGAGTCACCTTCTCTCTCAATAACCATCACTTTACTCATTTCTACATATACTCTCAAGACACGACGCTGACATCAGCAAAACTCTGCACTAGCCTACTAAGTTCTTCTCCGGTACTTGCAAGCAGTACTGCATCATCAGCATATAACAAATTTGAGATATTCCATCCATCAGCATTCATTACCAACGCCATCCCTCTCTCCATTGCTCGTGTTTTTACTTCTCTCATCACCCCATCCATATATATATTGAACTACCATGGGAACATTACACAACCTTGTCTCACGCCCCCACCGATCGTGAACCATTCACTTAGTTGCCCACTAACCAGTACATATGCTTCACTATAATCATAAAAACTCTTGACGGTACCTAGCAGCTTACCATCTACACCGTACATGCGCAAAACTTTCCACAATCCTTCTCTGTCCACTTTGTCGTATGCTTTTTCCAGATCCATGAATGCCATAAACACTTTATGGTCCTCCTTACAAGCCTTCTCTGCTATCTGTCACTGCAAATATTTGATCCATACATCCTCTGCCATTCCTAAAGCCACCCTGTTCAGCACTCACTAGGACTTCTGATATCTCTCTTACTTTCCCTATAATAATTCTTCCATATGCCTTCCCTACCACACTCAATAAACTTATGTCACGATAATTCTTGCACTCACTTCGCTCACCTTTATTACACAAAAAAAAACTACTGTTTACATTTGACAAAATACAGCTGAAAGACAATTAAATACAAACAAATTAATGCATTTAATTTTTCAGTCTACAGACCTCTGGTTCCTCATAGCGGGACACGCACTTCTCTCACACATTCTCTCTCGGTGCGGATTTAAAACTGGGCAAGGAAACACTAATTGCTCCTCGTCCTCCCTCCCTCCCTCCCTCACGTAACCACTCCAAACTAATGATATACAACTTTATAAAATAAATATTTCTGTATAGCCTAGTTTAGTCGTGCCCAAGAGAGGGTCTGCCAAAATCAGAAACGCTATTCTAGTTTCATAAGAGACTGGTTCACAAGTCTCTCTCTCTCTCTCTCTCTCTCTCTCTCTCTCTTGTAAATGTTCACATTCTTTTCTTTCTACATTATTCAGTCTCTCCTCTCTTATATACCTGGCAAAAAGCCTTGTGGTCTCATATTTTTCTCAAATTTTCCATGTTACAGCATCAGAGTTGGAAGTTAACCAGTAACTTCTAACCTCCTTCACTGTGATGGTCGATACCTACAGAGACACACTGAAAAGTGAGATACTCTACAAAGAAACGGATCAAAAATTTTTTTTACTGGGATTATAAGAAGTAGGCGTTATATTTTCATTACTCTCAGACGATTCTAAACAACTGAGACTCACTTTACCCAGCAAAATGGCTAAAATATTCAGTCAGCTAGTGACCTATATTCACTACTTATCCCTTTCACTACCACTGATTCTAATTCATTTCGTTCTCCTACTGATGCGATGAGAAACTGTCTGCACTAAGCTTTGTAGCCAAGTGCAGTGATCGCTGTTTCCTCTTTAATTTCTACCCTCTTGCGATATTTTTAATTAAGAAGTAAACTTCTTGTTGATTCTGATTTTCTGAAAGTCGTCAGTCACTTTTTCATCTATTTATTATCATACTTTCTGTAATTTTGTTTTGATCTCTTGTGTATACGCCATCGTTTGCAGTATTTTCTTTTACTCTGCTTGGTTCATTTTGACAAATGGATAGGACTGGGAGGGAGCGAAAAACAGGAAAGAGTTCTTTATTCCTCTAACGTATCAGACACAGAGTCCATCCTCAGAGAGACCGGACTCTGTGTAGTCCGAAAAGTTAGAAGAATACAGAACGTATTTTTTTCCCTGTTTTTCCCTTCTACCTTTCCCCCCCCCCCCACTATCTCAGTCGTGATTTTGTCCCTGAAATCCAACGGCACGGACGGTAGCTACATTTGCGAAATAAATCATGACTGACATCAGAAAAGGCCGAATCAGATCTCTCTCTCTCTCTCTCTAATAAATCTATCTATCTATCTAAGGCAGGTTATATACCAGTGGCTCTTAACCTCAGGGGTCGCTATCTAAAATTGGGTCGCTGAGCCATATCGAGTGGGTTGGCCAGGATCTGCTGTGACTGTCCGAACTTTCCTCTGTAGTCCATCAGTGACTACGAGGATCCGCGATGCCCACAGTGTAGTCTGCTGTGATTCAGATTAGGCTTCACTGGAGAGAAGGAGTTTGAGATGACTGAACATTCTCTCCTCACTTCGTTACCCATATAGTTGTCTGCCTTGGGGACCCCTGAGTAGTCAGTAGGAATATACGCATTTTAACTAACAATATAACTTCATTATAGATTGTTAGCAAATGACGATTTCTATGCAAACAACGACCTGGATGCCAAACTACGTAAAGAAACCACAGAGCTATGCCTGAATATCCGTGACAGCGGGCGCGCGTGTGTGCACGCACGCGCAAACAGTATGACATGTAAACTGGATGCATAACGGTAAATCCTGATATATTTGTATAAACTTGTTTTTAAAGTTATACATGAACTTACAGAAATACACACCCACGAAACGACGAGGTAATATCTTGTGACAGTCTCCGCTAACGAAGTTGGAGGAGGTTATGTATTCACCTAGTGTATGTTTGTGTGTCTGTCTGTCTGTCCACACGATACCTCCAAAAGTTCTCGATGAATTTCAATGAAATTTTGTGAAAGGGTGGGATACGGGCCAAGAAAGAATTAAATTTTGGGGAGGATCGGGATCCGGATCCTGTAATGGCATTGGCAGAGGTATGCGCTCTGTAAGTGCTTTCTAGTTATCTATATTTTTCGAGCTGTCACGATATTAACATATGTTTTAGCCAAATATGTTTTTCTACCATTAATTTATTTCAACATCAATTGTAAAAACCTGGATATATTTCAGATGTAATTTATGTCTGATGTCAAGGGTCGTCCAGCTTACCGATTTCCTGAATATGGGTAGCACTCTCTAAAGATTAAGAAACACAGTTATATACGAATCGTGAGTATATGAAACGTGACTGGATGATGTCGCAGAGCTGCACATTGTGGCACACCTATTACCATTCACCATATACAGTTTCCTAGCCATAATACCATAATACATCTAGGAATATTACCTACTAACTCTTGTCTCGTTCAAGTGAGTAATGCTGGATCATTGGTAAATCTCTCTCTCTTTCTGTCTCAAGCGAGTTAAGCTCAGAACCCGAGTAAATGAAACCTGGCTGAGTTATCCCGTAGACTTATATTCCCAGGCACAAACTACCAGGCAACATACAGCGTGTTTCTTTATCCTATTAATATCATAACGCAGATGAAGATACTACCTACTAACTTCCGTTGCATACCTCCTCGCCCATACTCACGGCAAGCACTTAGTTTCCTTGAACTCGATAACAGACTGCCTCAGTTTATTGTTATTGCTTGTTTACATAATTATTTATTTTGAACTCGTGTGTGTGTGTGTGTGTGTGTGTGTGTGTGTGTGTGTGTGTGTGTGTGTGTGTGTGTGTGTGTGTGTGTGTGTGTGTGTGTGTGAATCTAGGCATAGGTTTCATGATCTTTTCCCTGAGGCCCAGCAATCCTACTACATTATACACATATTAAAATGGCATCACTTCGGCGCTAATACCCACCGTCGTGCTGAATACACGCGAGGACTGCCTCACCCGATGCTGGTGTGATGGTAACAGCGGGGATGTTTTTATGGCTTACTGATGGGTGTTATGGAAGATTAGTAAAGTTTGCTTTAAAGAATTTTATAATAGTCAGTCTCTTCCCGGCCTCAGCCTGGGATGGAATTCGCGTCCTTTTAGAGAGGGGATAATTTCTCAAACAACTCTCCCTCAGCGCGATTTACTCCAGGGATCACTGTTGATGCCCTGGCTTTTGTGTGTAGGTAGGTGTAATGTTTGTGGTGGATCTGGTATTATGCGGTGTGAGGCAAATATTATAGGGCAGTTCTATGCAAAACTCCTTAACCGTCTCAGTTCTTAGAATCTCTATGAGCAGCCCTGTTCATCTGTCATTCTAACGATTTTCAGAAACGAGCGATTTGACTCCCGTGGACTTCAGCGACGCCTCAAACACCACACTACATCATACGACGTGACAACAAACCGCGCTAACTCACCATCCCGCACCACATCACGCCAGAGGGCATCTGACGCCTCTGCATCTTGTACTACAGTATTTATTACTTGAACTCTGGCTAAAGAACGGACGATTACAACAGCTGATGAAACATCTCAATTACTGAACAGGTTTATGAAGATTATGCTGTATCTGACACCCCCCCCCCTCCCTCCGGTTCATGTAATTTCTTGAAGATAATTAACACTCTATGTAGACAGCAAGAATTGAATAGAAACTACGTACTCGGCCAAAATGTGTTAACAAGAAAGTTTTTCATGAACTGCATAAAATAGTATGGCTGCAGGAAGAATATAAGAGAAAAACAGTTACTGTAGTGAATGGGATAATTTCCGTAGCTTTTAATCCGTTCAGTAAGAGAGGTCCTTCGTGAGCCAAAGAAAATTGTTCCGAGGTATCAATAATAGTAGAAACATCACCATCCACCTGAAAGTGTTGCTTAATTTTCCTGCCACAGTTACCTGGGGAATTAGTCATTAAGATTAGCGTGTCACCAACGTAAGATTGTCGTAGACTTAACCTTTTCCAGAGAATGAAGCATTTCCATTTCATCTTTGCAACCACTTAATGATGTTATCCAGTTCATGAGAGACGAGTGGTAATGAATGAATTAGAAACAAATTCTGTTAACCTAACTGAAAATAAAGCAGTTGACAAAGAAAGAATGAATTAAGGAGAGGGTGATCATTAAGAATAGGGTCCAGGTGAAATCTAAGAGGTTAGCAGTGTCGTCAGATGCACTGTGACCTGCCTCATAGGTCAGATTTCTTTCATAAGGTGAAAATTCCTCGTAGGATATTTAATTATGTTGACAACCTGGCCCGATATGTCTACTGAGGGGAACGAGACTTGACGGGTGTTTTGTATGGCCGGTGGTGACCTTCTTTACCCTAGTTAAACTTTTTCTCCCCCAATTTTATTTTATTAGCTTTCCTATTTTGCAATACTTATCTTTCTCTTACAACTCTAGATCTTTTTCTTTTAACTCTGTTATATTACAAACAGAACGCATGCACTTTATATCCTACTGGTTTTGTTCGCTATATTAACCTTGCAGGTTGTTACGACTCGCTCTTGAATCAATAACGTTATCTGACTATAACTGAAACAGAATATTCGAGTTGTGCGGATCCTGAGACGGTAAAACAGCCTTCTTTTATTATTGCGGTTGCCGTGAATGAAACTCATTTTTCTCCCTTTCCTCCTCTCTTATTCCTCCTGTTCCGTCCCCTATTCTGATCGTGTTTCAGGCTTTTAACAAGTGAAATAGTTTTTCAGTATTTTAATTTTCTCCTCATTTCCCTCTCTTGTCAAAACAGAAACACAGACATTCCTTGTTGACATATATGGTAGAGACGCTGTCACAGAAACATTTTGCTAGGACATATGGCAAAAAAGGATGTCACAGAATTTTCCTTTAAAATATTTAGCAGAAAGGTATTTACAAGGATTCCTTGCAGAAATACACAGTAAGTCTGTCACAGAAATCCCCCCGCTAAAGTATGTACTGGGACTGACTGTCCCAGATATTTCTTTCTAAAAATAATATTTAAAAAATCCATGCTAAATTTCCCCAATCATTACTCATTTATATCTTTGTCAATATTCTTCTTGTCTGAAAATTACTTGCGCTGTCATATTCCTTCATTATTCCTGTACATTTCTGACACATCCTTTCTCTCAGTCTACAGTCCATTTACATACTTTTTTCCTCTCTCACTAACCCTTCATCTTAGTTCTGCATCTAATTCACTGATATCACTTTCAAGTTATTTATATTTTGCGGGTGCCTCATCAACTTACCTTCCGAGACTCATTCATCATAGGTCTGTTTAAGTGAAACAGTTATTTGATTATGTCTGGTTCTTCGATATTTAAGTGTGTGTGTGTGTGTGTGTGTGTGTGTGTGTGTGTGTGTGTGTGTGTGTGTGTGTGTGTGTGTGTGTGTGTGTGTGTGTGTGTGTGTGTCCATCTCTGAGCACAGACTTCAGTCCGTTCCCTGAGGCCCAGCAGTCCTTGTACCTGCCACAAGACACCTGCCACAAGACACATATTAATCTTCTGCACAAGATAAACAGTTATAAAATCTTCGTGGTTTTACTATCTTTTTCTCAAGTGACTTGTTCTTGTTCATAAACTCTCAAACACTTTTCGTTAAGTTAATATCTGAGTAAATGAAGATTAGTGGGCACGATTCGCTGATTATTATTACTGATTTTCGTGGCTGCGATGAGTTATCCATACATCTCGACCACGGTTTTCATTTTCTTGCAAGTGTTTATTTTCCTTGAGCGCATGGATGCTGGCCTTAATTTTCCGGTCTGATAATTAATTAAAGCTTATAATTCAACCGAAGTATTACTTTTAATCCAGCGGCTTTGGTGTGTACCATGGAGGTATTATCATTATCTTACACCCGGCAGAGAAGAGCCTGGAGCCTGAAGTAACTCCCGGCTTTGGCTTCGTTAGTTGTTCTCTCATAAAAACCCAAACTCGGTGGTCTGGTGGGAAAGGTTTCGGCTTGGACAGGACTGTGGCTTACACGCTATGGTTCGCGACGTGTAGGTGGCCAGAGATGGTTCTATAATGTAAAACGCTGCCAAGGGGGTGGGTCGGCTTCCAAACACCTTTAAATGTTATGAACCACGTAACCATACCTTCGGTGCCTACGCTCCCAAGGGGGCACTATGGGATTGAGGTACTGTTTTTTGTACGTAGAAGGGCTTGTGGGTTGTATATACGGGAGGTGGTGGTGAGCCTCTTTCTTTTTAACTGAGATGGTTTCTTATCTACTCGACGACAATCCTTCCCATATTTGGATACAACTGTTTCTTACATATGTATCCGACTTTGGACACATACTTAATAGTGCTGCAAACAGTCCTGCTAAATCACACCAGACATATGTCACCATTTCTACGCTAATACCCACCGTCCATATTGACTTCTCATTCAGGAGTGGCGTGTGGTATTAGCAGAAGTATTTTTGTGGTATACTGTTCAATCTTGCAGAAAATCAGCAGAAATCTGTTCTAACAAAATTCATATAATTCAATTGTTCTCATCTCCAGTCTGCGATCAAACTCGCATCTTTTCAGAATTCAGATTCTGTTCCTTATAAAGTAACTTAAATAATAAAGTGGTAATCATCCTGAAGGAATTGATTATCCTTCATTGTGCTTATTGCAGGTGGAGCGAAAGCTTTAAGAAATCGATGAATATAGAGAACGAAAGTTGCGCAAGTATATATGGTTGGGGAATGGCTGCAATGGGAAAAGAGAGGCGAGTATGGACGAAGCGATTAGTAAAACGAAAGTATTTGAAACAATGAAGAAAGTCAAAATAGGAAACACCCCAGTAACTGATGGAGTGTGTGGTGAAAGTTCAAATACTGGGGGGGGAGGGGTAGTGACAGAATGGACACGGAAGATGTGCAGATTTGCTTGCGAGGAAGGCAGTGTCCAGCAGGAATAGAAGTCAGGAGTAACTGTTCCCTTAAACACAGAAGAAAAAAGAGTGTGGCAATCATATGGGTAATTGTCTCCTCAGTGTAATCGGAAAAAGATATTGTAGGACACTTATGGGAGTTAGGGATAAAATCAAGGAATTAGTTGGAAAATAAATGGTGTTTTGGAAAGGAAGAAGATGCGTAGATCAGATATTCGTCTTAAGATGCTGTGGAAAAGTATCTACAGAAAGGAAAGAAGTTGTATGCCGTCTTCATTGGTCTGGAGAAAAAATATGACAGAACAGATTGACAATAAATGTGGGGAGTATTAATAAAATATGGAGAGGATTGGAAGTTCTCGAATACTGTGAAAAGTATATATGACGGCATTAGGGCGTGTGGATATAAACTTTATATATTTTTTTTAATCTAAAATATTGGACTGACAGAGGGATGTGTTAGGTCTCCGTCGTTGTTCAGTGTATATACCGATGAAATTATAAGTGGGATACAAGCTACGGCAGTGGATGTTCGAAGTGTCTCTGATGAGATAGGGCAAGGTTTGAAAACTTCCTGTACTGTTGTTTGCTGACGATATTGTATCATCAAGTAAAAAAGAATGGGACTGCAAGGCTTGGTGCATGAATCTGGGAGCGTATGTATGAAACGGAGTCCAAAAGTTAATGCTGAAAAGAGTAAATTTGTGGTCTTTGAGAGAAGTAAAGTCACACAATGCGGAGAGAGGCTGGATGGTGAGGAAATGGAGAATGTGAGTTCACTGAAGTATTTAGGCAGTGTGAGGAGTAAGGATGAAATTCTGAGAATGCTGTGCATGGAAGGATACAGAAGTGAAATGATGCTGCTGGTTCACTGAAAGCAGAAGGGAAAAAAAAAAAAAAAAAAAAAAAAAGGTCGCTGCAAGACAGTATTGTGATCCCCACTCTAGCATACGGAAACATGTCAAGGGTGCAAAGTGGAAATGAGTTATCTGAAAGGAGCACGTGAGTTATATGGAGAAACAGACAGACAAACGAGGGAGTAGAGGAGCGCTGTGGTAGCAAGCGTTAAGAGAAAAATACTCTGAGATGACCTGGCCATGTGGAGAGGACGGAGAATGAGAGACTGACTAGAAGAGTGTATGTAAGTGGGGTGGAGCGGGAGATGGGGAGAGGAAGACCCGAGATGATATGAAGGGATTGAGTAGAGAGATAATTATATGAGCGAGGGAGATGAGTTGGAGGGAGGGCAGCCAAATGGCAGAAAACAGGGCGACACAGAAGCGATTTCTTTGTGGTCTCCCATTACGGGATTAAGGGGTCCGGCTGTAGATAGGCTGCTAGACAGATTAGAAACTCGTAATAACAATTTCACTGTAGTTTGTTTTAAAGCTCTTCCTTCTGTATCACTTATGTAGTTAAACTTCTCATGGGAGGGACATCCCGAGAACTTAGTATTGTATTCCAGCGAACGTCAGAAGATTTTATTTAGCTGACTGTAGAATCAGAGGAGCCTACCGGTGTTCATAATCGTACCATTCCTCTTCTTATCATAAGGAAAACCATAGTATTCTGTCCCAGCTAACGTCGTATTATTTTGTTTAGCTTAGGGCGAACATACAGTAGAAGCCTTTGCGATGACGTGCTTTGTATCATGTTCATCAAACGGGTAGACAGTCCACATATGTTAAACATCTACCTATATCTATATCTATCTATCTATCTATCTATATAAACTTCTTTCGATTCGTTTATAAAGCTCCAACATCGCATGCGTCGGCCTTGCTCACCTAATGGCGGCTCTCCATGCTGCTCGATCTCCGGCAGCCTATCTATTCAGTCCCTTATCCCTGAGGTCAACTTTATGACCTCATTCCAGGTCTTTTCCGGTCTGCCTCTCGCAACCCTGTCCCCAACGTTCACACTCACACTTTCTTTACACAACCGTCATCCCTCATCCTCTCCACATGCCCAAACCATCTCAATCTACCCCTCCTCACCACAACACCAGTACACTCGTCCCATCCTTCCTCTCAACTCTTCCATCGCAAACCTAGCTCCCCCAAGCCTCGCATTTAAGGAAGCACTACACATCCACCTAATCACTGTCATTTCTGTACACTAGATCCTCTTCGTTAACTGCCCAGGTTTCACTACCATACACCATCACAATCCAAACACATGCCGCATAAAAAGATCCCTTAGCTCGAAGGGAGATCCTTCCCATTGCCAGGAAAGGCAACGGCTCCGTGAACCTCTTCCATAAATCAGACCTACTGTAGAGCAGTGAAGGGATTAGGAAAAATCACCAGTAACACATTCTGTCTGATGATGTAAGTAATTTTTGTTCCTGCCACCGCCAGACGACGTATTTAACTTAGTACAAACATCACGCTGTGGTGGAGTCAACCTTTGTATTGTAATAATAATCTCTCCGAATGCTCTATTTTCTCTCAATATATGTGTAAACCATTTTTTTTTTCTCGCCCATTTATCATTTTATATCAATTAATCGAATATTATGCTGATAATATTCTTTCATCTGATTTTCCTTGGCTTTCTCCTCTCGATTCAAAATATTTTTTTCAGCATTTTCGATCTTCATATTTCATCCTGACTATGTTTTGTTAATTATTGACTTTTTCGGTTACTGTCTTCATTTTTTACTAATTATAGAATTTTCTGGTTATTTTCTTCATTTTTTTAAATATTTTCTGGCTATTTAGCTACCCGTCCCAGGCCCGGAGGGGCTTGGGGACGGGTACTGTTTTCACTCGGTTTGTCCGTCTGTTTGTTTGTTTGTTTGTCTGCTAACAACTTTACGCGAAAACTACTGGTGCGATTTTGACTATAATTACAGGGATGATGGGCTATAACCTTCTGATCACCTGATTAAATTTTGGGCCAAATTGGGCCAAAGTCCAGGCCGTAGGCCCAAAAAATGTAAAAAAAATATATATTTTTTTTCGCCATAACTCCTTCCAATTCGTTATATCGACATGAA
This sequence comes from Coenobita brevimanus, assembly GCF_032717465.1. Classification (NCBI taxonomy): domain Eukaryota; kingdom Metazoa; phylum Arthropoda; class Malacostraca; order Decapoda; family Coenobitidae; genus Coenobita; species Coenobita brevimanus. Next base: position 25,089,589 of record NC_137007.1, on the reverse strand, counting down.
ACCAAAACCTACAGGTGCATCTTTTAAATATGCATCCTATAACATGCCTCATTACATCCACGGCGTCAGCCCCAGCTAGCGGTGGGGGGATCAATGTCACGTGGGTCGGGCCTACAACTTCAAATGGGCATAAAATCATCAAAATTCACCCGATTTACTCCAGCTTTGATATGTGACATCTCTGAATGAATGGGAACAGAGAGAGCAGAGCGGCTGTAAACATGATTAGTTTTGGAGGTGTGCAGAGAAGGAATGAAGTGCCAGGAGACGTGACACTCGCACAAGTGAAGAGTGCTGCAAACCGGCTGAAAAATGGGAAAGCAGCTGGGGTTGATGAGGTGTATGCAGAGATGATTAAGTGTAGTGGAGAGAGTGGAATGAAGTGCTTGTTGGAGATATGTAAGAAGGCATGGATGAGTGAAACTGTGCCAACAGAATGGAAAAAGGCTGTGATTGTACCCCTGTACAAAAATAAAGGTGAGCGAAGTGAGTGCAAGAATTATCGTGGCGTAAGTTTACTGAGTGTGGTAGGGAAGGTGTATGGATGAATTATTACAGAGAAAGTATGAGAGATACTGTACCAGAAGTCCTAGTGAGTAATGAACAAGGTGGCTTTAGGAGTGGCAGAGGATGTGTGGATCAAAGATTTCCAGTGAGACAGATAGCAGAGAAAGCTTGTGAGAAGGACCATAACGTGTTTATGGCATTCATGGATCTGGAAAACGCATACGACAAAGTGGACAGAGAAGGATTGTGAAAAGTTTTGCGAATGCACGGTGCAGATGGTACGCTGTTAGGTGCCGTCAAGAGTTTTTATGATGGTAGTGAAGCATGTGTAAGGGTTAATGGACATCTAAGTGAATGGTTCACGATCGGTGTGCGCGTGTGACAAGGTTGTGTGATGTCCCCATGGTTGTTCAATAAATATATATGGATGGGGCGATGAGAAAAGTAAAAACACGAGTAATGGAGAGGGGGATGGCGTTGGTAATGAATGGTGATGGATGGAATATCTCAAATTTGTTGTATGCTGATGTTGCAGTACTGCTTGCACATATCGGACAAGAAATTGGTAGGCTAGTGCAGAGTTTTGCTTATGTGTGTGAGCGTCGTGCCTTGAGAGTAAATGTAGAAAAGAGTATAGTGATGGTTACTGAAAGAGAAGGTGACTTCCAGTGCGATGCTACAGTGAATGGAGAGACACTGGAATTGGTGAGAGAGTTCATATACCTGGGTACAGTGACAGAAAAGAGAGGGAAATGTGCAAAAGAAGTGGAAAGGAGAGTGACACAAGGAAGAAAAATAGCTGGTGCAATGAAGGCCTTGATAAGAAACTGGCTTGAGTGCTGCAGCTGCACGAGGCTTACATAAAGGAGTGTTAGTGCCAACTTTGACATAGATGTGAGACTATGGTGTGGCATGAAAATGAAAAGTCAAGAGTAAGAGCAGTGGAGATGGGACTGCTTAGGAATGTATGCGAAGTACAGAAGGTGGATAGCATACGAAATAATGTGATTCGTGAAAGATGTGGAGTGAGGAAGTCTGTGGACACCAGAATCGAAGAGAGCGTACAAAGGTGGTATGGTCATGTAGAGAGAATGGACAACAATAGAGTGGTGAAAAACGTATATCTGAGCGAATTCGAAGGAGGAAGGAGGCGAGGAAGGCCAAGGAGAAGGTGGAGGGATATTGTGGAAGAGTGTGTGAGGAAGAGAGGTTTGGATGTCGGTGAGGCAAGGGACTGACAACAGATCGAGCTGGCTGGATGAATGTTGTGACAAGTGCATGATCAGGGATTTGGTACCCCTTTTTAACGTGGCAGCGTCCGGATTGACTCCATCGGATACGTTTATGTGAAGCTACAGAACGTGGTGAATGTTTGGCGTATCCGATATAGCCAGGATTCCGAGGGCTCAAATGATGAGTGAATGGAAGCGTGGCCCACTGGACTGGGCAAATTTGGGCTGTGTGGACATTGCTACTCCTCACCCTGTCCTAGGGTTCGAAAGGAGGTCCGGATGATGATGATGATGATGATGATGATGATGATGATGATGATGATGATGATATCTTTGACTTCATATCCTGTTGTGTTTATATGTCAGCACAAAAATTACTGCCAAGGACGAGTTTGCAGTGCCTTGCCACCGCTTCTTGTTTCTTTTAGTTTTCCTTATTATGCCTTAATCATCGTTACTCATAACATCCGCACTCGCGACAGCAAGAGCAGGGTATTGTTTTTGTCCTGTGTGTGTGTGTGTGTGTGTGTGTGTGTGTGTGTGTGTGTGTGTGTGTGTGTGTACCGTTTTCATATTGTACCTTATTTCCTCTTTCTTCTTTGTTTCCTCTACTTATCTTTCTTCTTATTTTCCTCTACTTTTGTCTCCTCCCCCTTCTCCTCCTCTCCTTTTCCCCGTACTTTACCCTCTTCATCTAATTCTTCAAGCTTCCTCTTCCCTATTCTTCATTCCATTTTCCTCTTGCCCACATCTCTCCTTTCCTCCTGTCTTTGCCTCCTTTCGTCTTCTTCCTCTTCTCCTTCTACATTCTCATTATCTTATGCGTCCCTCTTTCTCTTCTTTTCTTTTCGTCATATTCTTCTCCTTTTTCTTTTCGTCTTCTTCTTCCTCTTCCCGCTCCTTGTTGGCCATCATTCTCTTACCGCTGACAATAAACGGCTTAGTCACATTCCGGGCTGACCTGCTGACTCACTGACCGGCTGCACACCACCTCACTGACTGCGGACCTGATGCTGACACACACTGCCTGGCTGTTGACCTCCTGACCGACTTCTGACCTGCTGACTTACTAAGTGACTCAATACTTCCTGACTGAATACTGGCCTAATGCTAACTGAGTGACTAAATACTGACCTAATGCTAACTGACTGACTGACCAGTAATCTAATGTTGACTAACTGACTACTCAATATTTATTGCAGACTGATTTGCCAGTGACTGACTACTGAAAATCCTGACTGACTTACTGATTGACTGACTGACTGTTTACGACTGCTACTGATAATGCTGACTCACTGACTGACTAAACAACCTGCCTTTTACCTTTTTACTGACTGATCGAGCAACCATTTTTTTTTAGAAGAATAACTTGCGATTGAACTGGTTGGCTGTCTTTCCAACTGACTGACTTACGAACTGACTGAATGGTCAACGAACCAACAAGCCTTCTAACCTGACTGCTTAACCAATCGCCCGGCACTGTAACTAAATGAAAGACTGATCTACTGACTGACTGGTTTTCCTTCTTACTGACTTACTAATCAGCCTTCCGCCTAACCTACTGACTGACCGTCCAATAGACCGGCTCTTTATCTGACTGGCTGACCTCTAGCTTGACCGGCTGACTCACTGACTGACTGACTTACTGCCTTACTAACCAACCAGCTTTCTAATTTACTGACTAACTGACCAGTCAATCTTTTTTATTTGACAGATTAACGAATAGGCGGATTTTTTTTTTATCTGCCTGACTACTAATCTCATGCTGACTGACCGACTGTCAACCAGCTTCCTAACATATTGATGAGCAGCCAACCAGCTTCCTAAAGTACTGACTGACTGACCAATCAACCAGCTTTAATCTGACAAGCTGGCATACCACCTGACTGGCTCTTTAACTGACTAACTGATGGCTGCTTAACTGACTGACTGACTGATCGACGAACGAACTTTGTAACCTGTTGACTGACTGACCATCCGACTGACTTGGTGACACCCTAACCAGTTCAGCTCCTGACTAACTGATTGAGTGTGACTTAGTGACTGTCATATGAACCAGCCGACCAGTAATCTCACCGACTATCTGACCAGCTTCCTAAATACCTGACTACCAGACTGACAGACTGACTAACTTGCTGACTAACACACAGGCTGACTGGCATACTGACTGACAAGTTGAATGGCATTCTGAATGACTGATTGATCTTTTGGCTAATTTACTGATCCTCTGACTGATTTACTGATTCTTTGACTGACTTACTCTATGAATTATCTACAGATCATTTGATGGATTTACTGATCCACTGACTGTTTGACTGACCGATTGATTTTTACTGATCCTCTAACGGAATTATTGAACTTTTGGCTGATTTACTGATCCTCTGACGGACTCACTGATCCTTCACCGAGTTACTGATCTTTTCACTGACTAACTCTATGACTGACGGACCCTTTGACTGACTGGCTACCCTTTGACTTTCAATGACTGACCCTTTAGCTGACAGACTGACTGGCTAACCCTCTGGTTTTTACTGGCTGACCCTTTAACTGACTGACTGACCATTTAATTGACTGAGTGAGTGTCTTTTTAATTGACAACTTGACCGTTTGGCTATCTGACCGTTTAACTGACTGATTTACCCTTGACTAACTGATCCTTTACTGAACTTATCCTTTGAAGGAAGCGTTGACTGCGTAACTCATTAACTGTCTAACCGACTAAGTGATTCTCATTTGCGTTTATGGATGAATTTCCTTCGTTGTCTGATTAATAGAGCTAGAAAGTGTTCACTGTATGTGCCGGACCCTCCATAAAGCATGACTGAGCTACACAAAAAGAATTTTTTATTTAATTGTATGTAGTTAATTTGGTAGGATTAAAGGAAGGACAGAGCGAAGGCGAGGAGCAGTTAATGTTTCCTCTCTGACTTTCAATACCATGCTGAGAGAGAGAGAGAGAGAGAGAGAGAGAGAGAGAGAGAGAGAGAGAGAGAGAGACTGCTGTAGATGCCAGAGGTCTACAAGCTGGAATTTTTTTTCGCATTTGTTCGTATTCGTAGTCTTGTCATTTTAGTCATATTTCTCGTCACATGAACACAACCTATTTCTTTTATTATAATTCTGGAAGCTCTAAACAAGATGCTCACATAACAGATCTAGCATTACAAAGCAACAATGTACAGTAGACTGCACTGGTGGTGAGGCACGGGGCTGGCTGACGAAAGCTGAAAGGAGTGGCAAGTACAATACAGCCAATAACACGGTCAATAAGAGTGACTCAGACGTAGACCCGATCACATTCCGGCCCTTGAGAGGGTCCGGCAATAACTGAGGTGCTGTCTTGAATGTTACACGAAGTTCTTTACGCCCGCACGGTATTCATGATGGTATTTACCATTTTTTCTACGTCTCTCTTAAGCACAGTGAAGTCATCTGACGGTAGCCAAAATAAGATGGAAAGTGAGTGACTGACATTAATAATAGTAAGTACCTAACACAGAAGCCGAATTAAAAATTTTATTACTGCTTCCTTCATACGCTATTCAGCTACGGTGAAACTTTTCGAACTTAGGGATTACACAGTCTTCACTAACATGCTTCACTACTAGAGGGCTCTCCTTAGTTCAGTATAATCGCCTGATAGGGACAAGAATATAAATTATAAAGAAGTCAACGACGCGAAGTTGTTAATGAATCAACCAACATGCCAAGCAACAAATGGTCGCATTCTATGTGACTTTGGAGATATCGTAACACTTCTTCCTTAACGAATTATTCTGCACATGACACGTCAAAATTGCCATCCTGAATTCGACTCAAAGACTCGTGACGAGGTATAAGCATTTCTCCACATGTCATGTCGTCATTTATGGCCAACGTAAAACCTCCAATAACTTCCGCAATTTTCTTTCGATTTCCATAAAACTTTTGTAATTTTCTCACCGCCCTCATTTATGTATTCCATAGTATTATTTCCGGCTCGTGTTCGATCATTTTAATCTCATAATACCCATGATCGCGAAGCAAGAACGGCAGTTGTGTTTTACGCGACGTGGTGTGTGTGTGTGTGTGTGTGTGTGTGTGTGTGTGTGTGTGTGTGTGTGTGTGTGTGTGTGTGTGTGTGTGTGTGTGTGTGTGTGTGTGTGATATTTAATCATGGCCCAAGTGGTTAATTCCTTCAGCTCGACGACACGCATTTCTTGATATGTTTAAACAGTTTAATTCAACTCTGGAGAGGCTTTTTATCACTTGATATTAAAAGTTTGATTTACAGTTCCCTCCATTAATACAACTGACTAAAATGATGAATAAAATCACATAGAGATGGCTAGAATATGATGAATGCAAAAGGAAGGCACGTCTTACACTACTATATAAAGGCAACGATGTTTTTTCTGGAAAAAGATCTGGAGCTCAGGACACATATGACTGCCACAGGCTGTCTGTATGCATTGGCAATAATGTGAGTACTTGTATTCAGAACCATTTTTTTTTTTTTAGTATTATGAAGATACAACAATTACTTAGTCGAAGAACTTTAAAAAATCATGTCATTTGAAAAACTGTATTACAATAATGCTTTCTTCTTGATGCTTTATATTTTATTTTTTAAATCCCCAACCATCCCTCTGGTTACGAGGCTGAATAAGGTGAAAACTGGGAAGGCGGAAATATCGAATTATTAGAACTGTGGGAAATAATCAATCAGCTTTATACAATGGAGGAGAGTATTACGATTTACCAAGTTTTGATAGGAAATATATTTCCTTTATATAATGTCTTGTACAGCTTCAAAAAGCCTAGCAGCTTCCATTATTTTTAAAGACCGAGAGTTGACGTTACATGAAACCAATCAGGGCCACAACAGCCCCTCCCTTCCCTCCCAAAAGGCAACTGTAACTGACCCTAATAATAATCTGGTTTAGCTTTTAGAAAATTTTCTCTTATAAGACTATATTAAATTGGAAGAAACCACCAATAATTTAACAAGTAAGAGTAAGCAATGTACGCTTTCATACAATAGCAGCAAATAAATGTAACTGTGCTGGTCAAAACAGACGCGAGTATCATTTCATTTTTTTTCCTGTTTACCGAGCAAACTAACGAAGGGCACTTCAACCGCCCTGACTGGGCTATGACAATTAATTAGCCGCTGCTGAAACGCTGCTAAAACCCACATCACGCTGAAGCATCGCCGCCTTTAAATGGTAAATACGGTTAAATGGTTCAATACGGTTAGCTGCCCAGCCGTTATTACCCTAACCCACCGTTGCTTCTAACCTGACGAAGATCCCAAACCCCTTTCAGCTAAGATATTGGCCATGTGTTGTCAGATCTGAGGATGGATGTGACCAGTAACTAAAGAAACTTATTACCACCAAGTAAACATGAATATCCAAATTTCAAGCAACCACGACTTAGCAGTCAAGTTATGGGAGTGGTCCAGTTCCCTCGGGTACCCACAAAATGACTACGCGGCACGAGATGTTATACTCTCACACCTGCTTAATTTCTTTTTTAATTCTAGAATCACTAACATCACTAAAAAGGGCATTTATAACTGAACTAGTAACCGTATTAGTCAATGTTAATTCGGCCAGTAGGTAAAGTTCTGTTCATTACATTTAAAATTGATTACAGTGATTTTGTTTCTGTATTCTCAACAGCGAGATGCCCCACTGTATGGTACCGTAGTGGGGATAACGGAGGGAATGGCGAGAAATCCATCCTTCCATCATAACCTTGTTCCATATCAATAGTTTTCGCTCTGTCGGGGATGCTAACATGGCGATTCCTTGTCAGCCTCATTTCAAGATTTCATGAAACCTTTGCCTCAGACATCTCAAAGGCCTTCCACAATCTGGCCCAAACAACAGTTGTTCAAACTGCCCTTCTGCTGTTATTTGACTGATTAACCGCTTGATTTTATTATTATTATTATTATTATTATTATTATTATTATGGTGGTTGGTGGGGGCGCTCACCATCCACTCACTCGATGTAGTGGTGCTCTCGGGTGTCTGCCCTTTCCTCTCCTCCTTCCTTATTACCTCCCTTCTCTTCTAACTTTCTTCGTTCTTTCCTCATCATTCTGCCCTCTGGTGACTTTACACTCCTTCTCCTGTCGTTCTTTCCTTCATCTTTCCTCTTCCTTCTGCCTATGGGTGACTCTACACTGAGTGACAAGCCAAATGGTTTCCTGTACAATAGGAAACCATTTACTACGCTGGGTGGTAACCATATAACCAAATTATGGCGCCTGGTGGTTTAGTGGGTAATTAAGGAGCTCCAATCGGATTGAGCATGTGAAGGTTTATATCAAAGGGATGGTTGGGGTTTATTGCTCACGTTATGCCACTCAGGGATGAGTGAGGCTGGTCACTCTCATCTTAAATGTCAGGACCAACTAGCCTAGCCCCGGGCTCCTACGCTCTTCCCGGGGCAATGCAAGACTGGATGATGGATGGATGGACGGATGATGATGATGATAATGATGATGATGATGATGATGATGATGATGATGATGATGATGATTATTTGGTGCTCACGTCTTAAAAGTTTCCTCTCCGGTCTTTCTGTAGCTACATTTGTCAACGACCATTATTCTGCTAAAGCTATCTGTGGTTGTGCACCTCAGGGTTGGGGCCTATTAACAACTCCCTTCCTCCTATTAATCAATGACTCAGGGCCTGTATTCTGCATAGTGCTTATGGTCGACCCTAGCTAACCGTCATAGCTAAGCAAATTTATGACAGTCAGTCTTATGGCCGTCGGAAGTCGTCGGCCATACCTCACTAATCCAACAACACCGTCAGCTGCTAGAACGCACCTCTCACAATTTGTCAACTTTAAATTCATGGAATAAAATAGGTTCTTGGCATTATTTTCTTGGATTTAAATTGTTTTAACTTCATATTACGACTTTTGGGGAAGTTAGACATAGTAAAATAGGAATTCGTTTGTGAGAAAATGCGCTGAAACGTATTCCCGTTGAAAAGTGTGTAACCAAAAACACTGTCTGACTAGTGTAAACTTAACCTACCTTATTAATTTCATCTAATTTCATATTAGTATTTTTTTGTTGGCTAGGCTAAACTTGGTTAGGTTAAATTTTATTATATATATATATATATTTTTTTTTTTTTTTTTTTATTCATATCATTATTTATTATAATATACTTAACCTACATTACAAATATTTTCTTAAGTCCAAAGAAAGTTAAAGAAAATGTTCATTGCTATGGACAGCAATGGGACAATAACCAGTTCATCTGGGTTAGGTTGAGTTATATATTTCTATAATTTGTTTCTGGTTTATTTAATATTTTCATATTTTTTTACACTAACCTTAACCTAAAGTATTATTTTTTCGACCAATCTAAACTTTACCTATCCCATTATTATTATTTTATTATATTTAATTATTTATTATTTAATATTTTTTAGACGTCCATAATTAACCTAACCTGCTGGGGCTAGCCCTACAAGTACTGTAAAGCCCAAACTCTGCACATTGGCATTTTTCCGGTAGCAAGATAACGTAGTGTTATGATGACCTTAAGCTCCGGGGTGAGTGGGTTTCTCCTCTTGGTGTCATTCGATAAGGCGTCTCTCACAAGATTGGTGACATACAAAATACCGTCCCTGTCTAGCCGGTATCTCTTGATAAGCTCAGCATCACTGAGCTCGTTAAGCACGTCCCTTCTTCGGAAAATATTCCTCGGCTGGGGATCTGCTTGCTGTGGTGCGGCCATGTTGACACACTTCTGACGGTCATAGGCGGCGTTAAGACAGGGTGAACCCGAACATACCATCGCGCGTCTTATTATGGTCGTCCATAGGAGTTTATGGTCGACCATACGAGTTTCTGACGGAGTTATGTCTAAAATGCGCCATTTTGTTTAGATATGTACGACGGACTTAGCTATGACGGTTTGTAGAATCTGGGCCCTGAGCTCTATACTCGTACATAGCCCTATCCACTCATAGGCTGATGACTTTATACTTCTTTTTCCAAGTTTTTCTCAGGCGTCCATCACAACAGGCACTACAGCAGGAAGCTTTGGTATACCTCACTCTTGATTTGCCTATTATTTTAATTAGGGCTTTAGAAACTTATTTGTTTTTAATGTCTCAAAATCTCAATTCCTCCATCCTCAAATTAGACTAAGTTCGTGCTTTCATTGACGCTGCTCGGTTTCTTTCTACAAGAGCTTTATTCGCCCCAGTATTCTAAACTGGGTGAAGTCGATGGTTTTTGTATCTCATCACCGTAGTGTCGCACGTCTTTATCTATCGCTGCCATTCTTGTGAACTCTGCCTGCATCCATTTTCCCTTACGACGGGCACGCAGTACATTAATGGCGGTGGCTGAATCGGTAGAGAGGAGGCTTGCAGTCCCAGTGGACCCAGAATAGAATCCCGGCTGGGGCAGGGAACACTTTAAGGATTTGAACGTCATAAAAGCATATCTTACTGATCTATCACATGACTCGCCGAGATGTAAAAATATCCTCGTTAATACCAGTACACCAATCCTGTATCAGATAGCCCTAGCATGTATTCAATATAGACGGCGGGTGTTAGCGTCGAAGTGGTGACATGTGGAGGTGTGCAGGAGGACTACTGGGCCTTTGGAGAGGTCCTGAAGCCTTTGTCCAAAGTCGGACACATCTCTATCTATCTATATACCTAGGCTGCATCCCCCAAGGAAAGGGAGGTAGCCGAGACAGGACGACACACTCCCCATTTACTCATCCATTCAAACACATTCATTCGCATCTTAGCCCCAAAGGGGAGAACGGACAGATCCTCACCGCACCACACCGCACAAGGGTCAACTGCGCAATGCAATCAGTGACATCCGCAGCAGGGCCCGACAGCAGAACTGGTTTACCCCTGCCACATCATAACAGACCCATCCCCTTACCCGCACCTGGCCTGACTAGCTGATCAGACCAAATGCGGGAGAATATCCCCTCAGGGCTGCGTCATCACTTATTCATTCACAATTTCTCTCCATTTATTTCTGTCACGCACAGCCACTCTTCCTTGCTCAACAGACATCCCTCTTGCATCCAATGCTCTCTTCACACTGTCCATCCATCCTATTCGTGGTCTTCCTCTCAGCCTTACACCTCTCACATCAGATCTAGTTATCTTTTCCACCAATCGCTCATTATCCATTCTCTCCATATGCCCAAACCATCGCAACACCTCTGCTCAACTCTACTCGTATCAGCCATCTCCCGAACAACTCCAGTTCTCCTTCACACCTCATCATTTCTCACTGGATCCATACGCGTCACTCCACACATACTCCTCAGACACCTCATCTCCATTACATTCAAACTTTCCTCTCTGCTACACCCATATTCCATGTTTCAGCCCCATATAATGCAGTCGGTACCACAACACCCTCATACAGCCTTCCCTTTACATCCATTCTAAGCGAACGACATTTAAACACTTTTTTCATTCCTCCCAGCACCTTTCCTACTTCATTTATTCTAAACTTCACTTCTGCATCTATTCTTCCATCCACACCAACATGTGACCCTAGATATTTAAAACAATCTACCTCCTCAAGCAACTCACCATTCAAAACTATATTCATCCTCCTACCATCTATCAACCTCGTACACTTCATCACTTTACTCTTATTCTTATTTACTTTCAATTTCCTCCTTTCACACACCCTTCCAAACTCCTCTACCAACTGTCTCAATCTCTCCTCTGAATCAGTCACCAGTGCATTATCATCTGCAAACAGCAGCTGCTTCAGATTCCACTCTCCACCATCAACATTCAACAGACTCAGACCTCCACATAAAACTCTTGCATTCACCTCCCTTACAACACCATCCATGTAAATATTAAACAACCAAGGCGACATCACACATCCCTGTCGCAGCCCACTCTCACAGGAAACCAATCACTCACAGCATTTCGCACTCTTACACACGCTCTACTATTTACATAAAAACTTTTCACCCCTTTTTGTAACCTACCACCAAGTCCATACAATCTTAAAACAGTCCACAAAAACTCCCTATCAATTCTATCATACGCTTTCTCTAAATCCATAAATGCCCAAAACACATCCTTGCCTTTCGCTAAATACTTTTCACACACTTGTCTCACGGCAAACACCTGATCAATGCATCCCCTCCCTCTCCTATTAAAAAAAAAAAAAAAAAAAAAAAAAAAAAAAAAAAAATTCTCTTGAACGCTAAGGCATGAGGTGACCAGTATTTTTTCTTCCACGTACACAGTCGATCAATCCTGGAATAATTTTTCTGTGTGTCTTTCTCTCTGCCTGTGACCTCCAGTCTTTTAATCGCATTATACCCATGCATCTCAAAATGAACGGATCTTGTGTTCTGTTTTCTCTTGTTTAGCTTTCTTCGGAAGTGTCAAGTTTAGTAGCTTTTTTTAAGTTTTGTTACTAGCTTATCCGCATTAAAAATAACTCGGTACGGCGAGTACTGACTGACTGGTGACCAAATATAGATGCCTAGAGTAAAATAATCATTCATAACAACACCCATGAGGTGACAGTATTAAAGTTAGATACAGTATATATTTCTTGAGTTGACTTTAATGCAAAACGTAATTAGGATACATGTTTGAAAACTTTTAAAAGTCTGTGGGAACTGAATGCAAACACAAACACATAACAACTTAACTGCCAAACTGTAAACAATTTTTTCCTTCAAAGGTTTTCACAAAAGGCCTGCTTTGCTTGGCTGGCAAAAGAGGCTGTAAAACTGTTTCGGCTTACTTGTTAGGAAGCAAATGGTCCATGAAGACGAAATTTTTCGTGCCAATTAAGACGATAAAGGCAAAAGCGGTACACATGAACAGCCTACGGGTGAGTTATCTTTATATTAATGGTATTAACTGGTAGCTGTAGAAATTCCTATTTATGTGCAGCAAATAACAGTATAACAGCAGTGTTACTGGTGCGTAATGCAAAACAATACGGTTTAGGTCAACTTCAAACGTATAGTTTTGAATGACTGTATAATAATTTGGTGGGAGATACTGCATATAATAGGCGAACAAAAAAAGTACTGAATAGTGCGATAAATTACGGGAATTTTGCCGTAGGGATTTACCTACCAGATGAACGGCATACAAATTAAGGGAGGCAGCACCAACTTCTAGGGTTAGTCGCTGTATTCCTAGATTTGCTTTATAATTTAACGTTTTATCTATTGGGTCATTTTACTCTCTGATCTCCTTTCTATTTGAACGTTTCATATTTTTTAGTTGTTGTTCTATCAGATTTGCTTTGTATTTTAACATATCTTTTTATTTACTTTTCTTTCAGATTTGCTTGTAATTTACCATTTCATCTTTTTTAGTTACTTTACTCTCAGATTTACTTTATATTTTAACATTTTATCTCTTATTAGTTATTTACTCTCAGATATGTTTTATATTTTAACATTTTGTGTATTTAGCTAGTTTCCTCTCAATATGCTTACATTTTAACATTTTATATTTTTTTTAGTTACTTATACTCTCTAATTTGCTTTACATTCTAACATTTTATCTACTGGAGTTCGGTACTTTACTGTCGTTATTCACTCCTCTCTCTTCGTTTTATATCTCTTCCTTCGTCTCAATTTTTATCACTGATCGCACACACTTGGCTAATCTTCCTCCACATCGCTCCTCCTCCTCCTCCTCTCATTTTTCTCTCCACTCAGGCAATTCGCTCCATCAGCACGGAGGAACAAAAGTAGAGGAGGAGGACGAGAGATAAGCAGGAAAGTTAAGGAGGAGGAGGAGGAGGAGGAGGAAGACGAAGAAAGAATGGACTGGATGGCGACGGAAGGGAGGGGAAGGATGAGAAGGGATAGAAGGAAGAAGAGGAAGAGAACTAAATGTAAGGAAACGGGAGGTGGGTGCAAAAACGAAAGGTATAAGAGTGAGAGAAACAGATGATTAGGATGACGATAGGGGAAGGGGGAAGGGTAATTATGTAAGAGGAAGATGGGAAGAGAAAGAGTAGATAGACAAGTAAAAGAGGCATATAACTAACAAGGAAGGAAGGAAGGAGGGAAAGAAGCAAGCAAGCAAACAAGCAAGGGAGGAAGGGAGGAAGGAAGAAAGAAAGAAGGGAGAAGGAGGAAGAGTAGGAGGAGGAGGAGGAGTTGGATGAGAGGAGGAGGAAGAGGGGGGGGAAAGAGTGGTTATAGGGAAAGAATGAGGAAGAGAAAGAAGCAAAATCAGAAGAGGAATGAGTAAAAATGGAAGAAAAAAAAGAATAAGAAGGCGAGACGCGAAGGAAAAGGAAATGGAAGATGCTGTGGAAAGCTGTGAGAAGAAGGAACCATAAAACGAAGGAGGATAATGATGAGAGGAAAGAGAAGACGAAGGGAAGGGAGAAAAAGTAAGGAAATACCGAAGAAGGAAGAAGAAGAGAGGAGAAAGGAAGGAGAGGAATGGGAAAAGGAAACGAAAAATCGAGGAGCAGGAGGGGAAAGAAGAGAAAGCGAGGAGGGGAAGGGCAGGAGAAAGGATGAAGAGAAATTGATGAGGGAAAGAGAAGGAGAAAGGATGGACAGCAAGTGATGAGAGGGCAATAAAGGAGAAAAATGGGAAAAGAAAAGGAAAGAGTGAAGGAGGAGGAGAAAGAAGAGGGGAATGAGAAGAGGAAAGGAAAAATGCAGATGGAGATGAGTGATGAGAGTAGAGGAGTGGAAAGAGAAAATAACAGGGTAGTGAGGAAGAGGAGAAAGACGGCAGTGACGAAAGGCAAACGAAAGAGAAGAGGAATAAGAGGAAAACACAGGAGGAAGAATAGGGAAATGATGATGAAACAAATGAGAAGGAAGATGAAACGTGATACAGGGAAATGGAGGAGGAGGAGGAGGAGGAGGAGGAGGAGGAGAAGGAGGAGGAGGAGTAAAAAGAGAGCATCGGTGGGGGTGGAGGAAGAGATGAGAGAGGAGGGAGGGAAAAACGAGGCAGGGAGAAGTGTGATAAGAAGGAAACGAAAGAAGAGGAGAAGGATGTGAGGGTAACAGCGGAGGAGGAGTGGGGTGGAGAGAGGGAGGAAAACGATGTAGCAAGGAGGAGCAAGAGACGAGGGGCGTGGCAAGCGGGGGGGATAAAAGAACGAGAGGAGTGATAAAAAAAAAAAATTGGAGGAGAGGGAGAAGGTGGAGAGTAAACAGAAGGAGGCAAACGAGCAGGAGGAGGAGGAGGAGGGGAAGAAGCTGAAATTCGAGGTATGGAGGAGGAGGAAGAAGACGCGGATGATTGTCAGGCGATATGTCATACCACTGGCTGATATCTTTTAGTCCTTCACCTCTCCATTCTGACTCTCTCTCTCTCTCTCTCTCTTCCTCTTTTGCCTTTATTCCTCTCCATTTTTTCCTTCATATTCCTCCCATCGCTTTTACTTCACTAGTTTTCCGTATCTCATTATTTTTTTTAGTCCCTGCTGTATTTATTGTTCCTTCTCATCTCCAACCTATTAATTTCCTGTGTTTGCGTATTTATTATATAATTTATGCACTTGAGCGCCCATCTACCTCCATTCTCTCTCTCTCTCTCTCTCTCTCCCTCTCTCTCTTTTACACTTCATATACTCTCTCCATCTCCACCCTGTCCGCCCCCCCCCCCGTTACTCTCCCTCATCTCCCACAAACTTCCTATCTTAGCTTCATCACCATATCACCTTCCTCCCATCCCACGCTGCCTCACCCTCACCTCATACACCCTATTACACCCTTCTCTTCACCTCCCTCTTTCCTCCCCTAACCTTTCCGCACCTCAGTCCATCACTTATCTCTGTCTCCTTCCCACCTCAACACTCCCCTCCACCTCCCCTTCACACTTCACCCTACCACCACCACACTACCACCACGGCCACCACCTTCTCACCCCACACTTCCCCCCTAGTCCTTCCCCTTTTATCTTCACTTTATCACCTCCCCACATTTTTCTCATCTCATCCTTAACTCACCTATTCTCCCACACCCCACCACATCTTTCTTATCTTCACCTCCATCACTTTTACCTACCCCTCACCTCCTCCTCCTCCTCCTTCCCATTTCCCCCACACCTTATCCCTAACCTCCCCTCCCTCTTCTCACATCCCTTCCCTTCCTACACCCTAACCCCTGTTCATCCCCTCCCTCACCCAAAACCCTCACCCCAATCCTTCCCCTCCTCCCACGCCCTCGTCACATCCTCACACTTCCCCTCCTTCTCACACCCCCATTCCAATCCCTTTCTATTCCTTATCCCACCGCACTCCACCTCTTCTTCCCTCACCACACACACACACACACACACACACACACACACCTCACGCCACCACCCCCTCCTCCTCCTAACCTACATATGACTGTTTTTCTCTAACAAAGACTTTCTTCCTTCCTCAAGCCTCCCTTTTGTTCTTCTCCCTGATGACTTCTGCTTCCCTGACTTTACTTCCCTCACTCGACGCCCTCCCTCCCTCCCTTCCTCACATAATCTTCTTCTTTCTCATTTTCTTCTTCCTCCTTTCCCTCTTTTCCACTTCCCTTCTGTCCTTCGCTTTTTCCCTTTCTGTTACATTTTTCTTCCTTCTTTCTATCTTCCTTCCACCATATATTTATTTCTCTATCCTCACTCTGTCCTTCTTTTCTACCCTCCTCCCTCCCTCTTTTCCAGGATTTGTTTTATATTATTTTCTTTTTCCGTTTCTTTCCCTTACCTCACCCTCTCTTTGTGTCTTTTACCCTCTGCCCATCATTCCTCTTGCTGTATACCTCATTTCCATTCTCTTTCTTTTTGTTTCCCTTCTTTCATATTTCCTTTCTTTTCTTGTGGTATTCTTTCTTTCAGCCACATTTCCTTCACTCCTTTCTTCAGTCCCTCTCACTTTATGTTTTTTTCCTCTCTCTCTCTACTTACATTCCCTCTTCTGTGTCCTACCAATTCAGCATCCTCTCAGTCTTCTCTTCTTATCTCCATAATCATCCATGTTCCTTTTCAATTTTGTCTCCTTTTTTTCCACTCTGCCTCCCTGTCTTCATTCTATCTGTATTGCACTCAAGGGTTAGAAGTGCAGTGCAAGTCAAGTTAATGTTGCTGTTGTTGTTGTTGCTGTAACTTCAGATTCATCCAGACGTAAACTCAGTGGACTGCAGGCTGACGATATCCGTCTCCTTCAGTTCAACATCCCCTTTTCGAGGAATAGGGAGTTGAGGAGCGCTTGCACAACCGGACAGTTCTGCCGGCCTCTGATATCGGTGTCAATGCTGGAAGACGCCCTCCTCAGCACCAGCCTTGTTAATTGAATACTATCCCATTTCCTTTATCTTGGCCGGAACAACTCCATTAGTTTACTTCAGCTGGCACCACACGATTTTATTCTGGTGACAGCGAGTCACAAGAGCCTGAGTTAATAATGTTATGAACCCTCGCACGGTCGAAACAAACACAGCATTTTATTCCAGCTAGCGCCAGACGCGTATATTCTACTAAATCATGGAGACCGAAAAGTTGAAGTGTCATCATTAACTCCTGCATGGCGGAAACAACTCTAATATTTCTTTCAAGCATACGCCAGACGATTTTATTCAGCTAAGAGTGGGTCACAGGAACCCTTGAAATTTTATAGTCACCATTAACACTGATGCCAGGAACGACTCTTACTGTTAGATTCCAGTCAACGCCAGGCTTTTTTTTTTTTTTTTTTTTTTTTTAAGATAAGAATGAGTGGTAGGAGCCCGAGATTTAATACCAGCATTCTGGAACCCCGGTGTCAGCTGCCAGGAGGAGCAGTAAGCGCGTCAACAACCGATACAACACCTTTAAAAGTCAGCCAGATAATTATTTCCACACAATAGGACTCGCCAGCTACTTTTTTACTTTGCAGGCAACGTGAATGCAGGCGGCCATGCAACACTGAGATACTTAATTACCAATATCCCCTCATTGTTTCCACCAGCCGCAGCGTAGGAAAAAAAGAGTATGAAATTTCCCACGGTATTCAACATCTTTTTTCAGCTCCTATAGCATACAAAAAAGGAAAATCAATAACTAGTATAAAATTTTCCCTTACACCCATTCGTACACCAATATCCGCTTACTGTACATGCTATATTCTCTCCAATAAGCGTGATGTATTTCTTAACTGTGGGTGAGGGAAGAGGTCGGACGAGAAGAAGAACAAAAAGAGACGAATATTGTCTTTTGGCTGCACAAGGGTAATTATGGCAGACATTTTTTGCTAAGCCTCATTCCTCTAAAATACGATTCGCATAGTAGGTTTACATTCAGGTCCCAGGCTATACTTTTGGATGAAGAGGAATATAATGCAAATAAACTTAGTCCACCAGTCTGACCGGTCCCAAGATAGAACACTGGGGAAAAGGAAAAAAAAAAATTGTCGCACCTCCTGACTGGTTAGGTTTATAGACCAAATAGCTTATAGAGGTTCATATCAGCTTCTTGTTTTAAAATGTCTTACCCTTGTCGTCTGGATTTTTTTTTTTTTTTTTTTCAGTATTCCTTTCTTTTTCTTAATCTTATGTTTTTCTTATCCCCATTTCCCATCTTTATCTCCTTTTCGTCACCTCTCCCTTCTCGTACCGTTTTAGCCCCTCTCCCTCTATTTATTTTTATCTGTCTGCCTCTACCTCCCCTCCCCCTTCTCTCTCTTCCCTCCTCCAGCCTCTCCACTGCATGACTCACTTGCCTACCTGGTCATATCTTTATCTCCCTGTCTGATCTCTCTAGGTTTCCTCCACTTCCCTTCACCCTTGGCCCCCTCCTCTCCTGGCTGACTCATACATCCCTCCCTGCCTCCCTCTATCCCTCTTTCCCACCCTCCCTCCCTCCTTCTATCCCTTGATGACTCATTCCCTCTTTGCTCTCCGGGTTTCCCTCCATCCCTCCTTGAATCCCTCCTTCCCTGCACTTTCTCTCTCTCTCTCTCTCCTTTTTCCCGTGTGACCAATTGCCCTCTCTCCCTCTCTCTATCCCTTTCACTGTCTCCCCCAACCCTCTCCCTCCCTTCATTTTCACTCTCTCTCTTTCTCTCTCTCTCTCTCTCTCTCCTTTTTCCCGGGTGACCAATTTCCCTCCCTCCCTCCCTCTATCCCTTCACTGTCTCCCCCAACCCTCTCCCTCCCTTCATTTCCTTTCCCTTTCCCTCTATCTTCCACCTCACTATTAATACTCGTCTCCTTTTCTTCCTCCCTCTGTTTACCTCTAGATTACTTAATTTCCCACTCTCCCCACACCCTCCTTAATTCTCCTTCGTTCTCCTTCCCTTCCTTTCATTCTTTCTTTCTTCCTTCCATACATCCTTCCTTCCTCCCTCTATCCTTCTTTCCTTTATTTTTTCCTTCCTCCTTTTATTCTCCAACCCTTTCCGTCTTCCGTCTGTTCTCCTTCCCTTGTTTTCATCCCTTCATCCATCTTCCCTTTCCTTCCTTCCTAAATCATCCTACCCTTTCCTTCCTTCCTCCATTCTCCTTACTTGCCTTCCTTCGTCCAGCCTCCTTCCCATTCCTTCCTTCCCCATCCTCACCCTCGTTGTCTCCTTTCGTCTTCCTCCCTCCATCCTTCGCTCCTTCTCTCCCAGTGTGACTCATCCCTCCTCTCTGTATCTCCCTCCCGTCCCTCTCTCCCTCCCACATCCCTTCTCTCCCTCCCTCCAACTCTTCCTCCTCCCTTTCGAAACTCTTGCTTTGCTTCTCCTTACTTCCTTCCTAAAGACTAACTTTCCTCTCTCTCTCTCTCTCTCTCTCTCTCTCTCTTATCCAACATTTTCTCTCGCTCTCTCTCTCTCCCACTCTCTATCTCTGACGGCCGACTCATCAATATTCTCTCTACCTTCATGCTGACTTTATCTATCTGCCTCTTCTTTCTCTTCGATTCTCCAATATTCTGTATTCTCTTTCTCTTTCCCTTGTCTTTACTGGGCCTTTCTCTTTTTCCCTTACGTCTCTCTCTCTCTCTCTCTCTCTCTCTCTCTCCATCGATTCTTCATAACGTTTCTTTTTTTTTCTTTCATAATTCTTGTCGTTCTGCCAAATGGAAGGTGACTAGTAAATGTGAGAGAGAGAGAGAGAGAGAGAGAGAGAGAGAGAGAGAGAGAGAGAGAGAGAGAGAGAGAGAGAGTAGGGAGGGAGCGAAAAAATAGGAAACATGGTTGGAGAGGAGGGAGAGCAGAGTGATTGCATCGATGGCTGAGAGAGATGAAGACTAGGAGAGGGGAAAGGGGGGAAGGGGAGGAGAGGAGGGGAGAGGAGGGAACAAGGGAGAGGGAAAGAAGAGGGGAAACGAAAGGGATGGCGGAGAGAGGGGGAGACGGGAAGGAGAGGGGAGACAAGGCGGTGGAGGACGACAGGAGTGAAGAATAGGTGATGGGAGAGGTGGAGATGAGAGGAGTGATGGAGGCGGGTGGAGAGGGTGAAGGAGGGGAGAGGGCGAGGGTGGGAGGGAAGGGGGAGGGGTAGATGAAGGGAGAAGGGAAGGAAGCGGGAGAGGAGACAAGATCGGAGAGAGACAGGAGAGGGAAGAGCAGCAGAAGACGGAAGGTTGAACAGATAGAGGCGGGGAAGAGGAGAGACAAAGCAATAGGAGAGAAGGTGGAGTGAAGGAGATGGAAAGGAGACGAGAGGAAGGAGGAAAAGAGGAGAAGGTGTCAGAAGGAAGATGTGGAGGTGAGGAGAGCAGTTAAAGAGGGGGAGAGGAGAGGAGAGGAGGGAGGAGAAGACGGGCGGGAGAGGGGTACGAAGAGTGGGAGAGGAAATGGGGGGAGAGATTGATGGAAAGGGGAAAAAGGGAGGAGGATGAAGGAAAGAGGACAGGGTGATGGAAAAGTGAGAGAGATAGTAGAGAAGTGAGGGGCAGGAGAGAGGCAAGGGGCAAGAAAAAGACGGCGGGAAGGAGGGGAGACGGGAGAGGGGTAAGAGAGGGGAGAGGAGCAGCAGAGGGGGGGGGAGGAGGAGGAGGAGGAAAAGATGGGGGGAAAGGGAGAGGACGAGACTTCTTTAGATAAAGGGGAGTTGATTAGCGGAAGAAAAGAGGGAAAAGTTAGTAAGTAGATGGAGACGCCGGGAGGCAGGATGTGGATGGAGTGTGGATGAAATGGAAACGATGTATGTAAGTACTGACATATATACTGTACATTAACATATATATATATATATATATATATATATATATATATATATATATATATATATATATATACACACACACACACCAATAGCTGTCACATCTTCTCTTGGTAAGGTATTTGAAACTTTAATTAATAAGCACACTGTTAAACATCTTGAATCCAACAACTTAATTAGTGATAGACAATATGGTTTTCGCCACGGAAGATCCACCACTGACATACTCAATCTCCTAACTCATACCATCCATCAATCAAATGACCTACATAGAGAAACTCATGCAGTAGCCCTTGATATTTCTAACGCTTTTGACAGAGTATGGCACCGTTCCTTGCTGTCCAAACTCCCTTGCTATGGACTAACGTCTTTTGTACCTTTGATTTCTTCATGTCTTAGTGACAGGAAAATAAGAGTAAAAGTAGATGGTGTATATTCCAAAATCCACTCAATTAACGCCGGCGTGCCGCAGGGATCAGTTCTGGCGCCAACCCTGTTCCTGGTTCATATTAATGATCTCTTATCTGTCACCCACAATCCCATTCACTCATATGCAGATGACTCAACACTACATAGTTCATTCACACTCAGACACCCATTTACAAAGTCTAATATCTCTACCTCTCAACTCACTACACCCATCTTCGTAAATCAATACCTATCTACGATCAGTGAATGGGGACAAAAGAATCTTGTCTCATTTAATGCTAGTAAAGCTAAATATATATAATTTACTAATAGACAGATATTGCCAGAATCGTACATTACCTTCAGTGCTACTAATACTCCCATCTCCAAAAGTATTAAAATTCTCGGCGTCTCACTTAACAATGCCCTCAGCTGGACCTCTTATGTATCAATTGCTAAAACCGCCTCAAAGAAATTTGGATTATTGTACAGAGTCCGTAACTTCTTCGCTGATGAGCAGTTGGCTATAAATTATACGAGTCATGTGCGCTCTCTGCTTAACTATTGCTCACCCTTGTGGAATGGATGTGGAGAGGTTGCATTAAAACAACTAGACAAAATTTAAAAAAAAGCCGTTAGAATTATTAACAACCCTGCCATTATAAATAAACTACCTCCCCTACAAGTAAGAAGGAATGTTGCCTCCCTTGCATTACCGGTATTTTACAGAAATTTTTTATGGCAAATTCTCAGGCGAAGTTGCGTCCATGGTGCCACCTCTCCATGCCTTCCCTCGTGCTACACGGACATTTGGTAGCGCTCATGACTGGAATGTCACTCAGCCATATTGCAGAACTTCTGCCTATCAGAATTCTTTCATTCCCCGAATTGCATCTCTCTGGAACTCGCTTCCCCACAGTTGTTTTCCTCCAAACTTCAACCCACAGCTGTTCAAGTCTAATTGTTACAGATATTTTATGAACAGAGAACACCAGTAATCTGGTGTATGGATTATTTTTTTTTTAATTAATTTGTTTTTCCTTCCTCTGTTCTGTTATTTAATATATATATATATATATATATATATATATATATATATATAT
>NC_137007.1:24889700-25064700 GCF_032717465.1 Coenobita brevimanus | reverse complement strand
TATGGGAGTGGCACAGTTCCGTCAAGTAAAAACAAACCAACACAGGTAAGTAAGATTCAAGAGATCGTTTACGTCCCTTTAAAACACGTCCCTTTGAGGCCCTCTTTCTCTCCTGCTGCGACGCAAGATTTGTTTTCTGGTGGCAGGTCCCTTTTTCAGATCATCGTGTTCGAGACGACCACGACGACTGACCTGAAGCGTCTGGATGGGGAAGAACAGGTGGGGATCAGGACGTGAGGATGGGGGAGGGGTGAACATGGAGGTCACACTTGAAGGCTTTGTAGCGCTTCTTTCTTAGTGAACTGTTCTTCATACTGACCTCTGATATTCTCTTGTGAAGCTAATTGTACCATTTTAACATCGGCATTATATCAGCGACATAAAAGAGAATATGAGGGTTCAAGAGGGAAAATAAACCGTCAACGAATCTCATGTTACAGTTTTTCCTAAGACACTTAGAATACGGCCAGGAGGAGGATGAGTAGGAGGAGGAGGAGGAGGAGGAGGAGGAGGAGGAAGAGGAGGAGGAGCTTAACCTTTTCATAACAGTGACTTTTTATAGTTTATTCTTCCTACTCCAGACGATTTTATTCAGTGTCGGAAAGATTACTCGTACTGATCGGGTGAACGAAGGCTGGATTTAACCTCTCCGATTCAAAAAGTCTCTCCCTAGCTGAGCAACATCATTTAAAGGCAGCGTGAAATAAATACGTCATCGGAGTTGAGAGTGGTTAACCCTTTCCATCCTATGATTCATTTTTTTTTTTTTCATTCCTGCCATCTCCTAACAAGTATACGAGTAGTCGGCTATGCTCGGCCTTTGATAGACTTGTCAGGCTGAAAGGATTTGAACAACATCCGTTAAGCCTACAAGGAGTCTTCCCTTAAAAAAGTAACTCAAACAAAATATAATAATAATAATAATAGTAGTAATATATAGTGCTGCTATGGGTGTGTGCCCTTTCCTCTCTTCCTTCCTTCTTTTTCTGTCTTTCTTTCCTTCATTCTTTTCTCTTCCTTCAGCCTACTGGTAACTTTACACTCCCTCTTCTGTCTGTCTTTCTTCTTCCTTCTGCCTATGGGTGACTCTACACTGAGTGACAAGCCAAATGGTTTCCTGTACACCAGAAAATCATTTACTATGACGGGTGGTAGCCAAATTATGGCACCTGGAGGTTTAATGGATAATTAAGGCGGTCCAATCGGATTGAGCCTGTGAAGGTTTATATCCAAGGGATAGTTGGGGTTTATTGCTCACGTAATGCCACTCAGGGATAAGTGAGGCTGGTCACTCATCTTAAATGTGGGACCAACTTATCTAGCAACGGGCTCCTACGCATCTCATAGGGCAACATAGGTCTAGATGATGGATGGATGGATGGATAATAATATAGAGGAACAAAGAATAAAATGCAATGTACGTGCTCAGGCTGAATGGGTTAACGATGATGATGATGATGATGATTCTGACGAAAATGAAGATGAGGATGGGGATGATGCCTGGTGATGACATTTGGCTGGAGGGCTTGGGGATTTGTAAAGTGGTGCCCAGGCCTTGAGGATTTGTGAAGGGGTGTCCAGGCCTTCGGGATTTGTGAAGGGGTGTCCAGGCCTTCGGGATTTGTGAAGGGGTGTCCAGGCCTTCGGGATTTGTGAAGGGGTGTCCAGGCCTTGGGGGTCTGTAAAGGGGTGTCCAGGCCTTGGGAGTTTGTAGAAGGGTGTCCAGGCTCCAGGGCTTGGGGGTTTGTAGTGTGCTGTCCAGGGCCTGGGAGTATTTAAAGGGGTGTTAAGGGTTGGGGGTTCGTAGAGGGGTGTCCAGGGCTTGGGGGTTGGTAGAAGGGTGTCCAGGGCTTGGGGGTTTGTAGAGGGGTGTCCAGGGCTTGGGGGTTTGTAGTGGGCTGTCCAGGGCCTGGGGGTTTTTAAAGGGGTGTTAAGAGTTGGGGGTTCGTAGAGGGGTGTCCAGGGCTTGGGGGTTTGTAGAGGGGTGTCCATGGCGTGGGGGTTGGTAGAAGGGTGTCCATGGCTTGGGGGTTTGTAAAGGGGTGTCCATGGCGTGGGTGTTGGTAGAAGGGTGTCCATGGCTTGGGGGTTTGTAAAGGGGTGTCCAGGGCTTGGGGGTTTGTAGAGGGGTGTCCAGGGCTTGGGGGTTTGTAGGGGGGTGTCCAAGGTTTAGGGATTTGTAGAGGGGTGTCCAGGGCGCGGGGGTTTGTAGGGGGGGTGTCCAGGGCGCGGGGGTTTGTAGGGGGGGTGTCCATGGCTTGGGGGTTTGTAGAGGGGTGTCCAGGGCCTGGGGGTTTGTAGGGAGGTGTTCAAGGCTTGAGGTTAGGGGCGCCGGTACAAGGTGATGAACGATGGCCGGAAGTAATGTTGGCTGGTGATCGATGGCTAAAGGAAGTATGGATTTGTGACCGACAATTGAAAGAAATGTTAGTTGTGAGTGAAGAATGAAAAAACGAAGGCTAGTGACTGATGAATGGACTGGTGAGTGAAAGAACTGTTGGCTGGTGACAGATGAATGAAAGAAAGGTTGGTAGGAATATGACCCACTTCTCGGGGTCTTTTTCTGAGGTATCTTTTGTTCCTGGGATCTTGGGGAGGTCTGTCGATTTTTGGAACTGTTATAAGAGGAATCACAGAACTAGGAGGCAGAGAGAAGAATGAAGAGAAAGGATGAAAAAGGAGTGAGGTATGTAACAAAACTGAGCTGATGGTCAGGGTGGGGAAGGGGTAGAATCAGAGAACGGAGACGAAGGAAGAGGGGAAGGAAAATGAAGAGATGAAGGTGGGAAAATGAGGACGTAGGTGAAGGAGATGTACTCGTAAAAAGGAAACCCGTTCAGTATCTTTACATCTACCTTGTGTCCTTCTTCATATCTCCAGACGATGCTTTTCATTCTAAGGGAGGTTTTTCCAGGGGAGAGATTTTACCACAGTTAACCTTTTACTCCTACACATCCAACCAGTGCTTAATAAAATCGACTGGAATAAAAATAAGAGCTGTGGCAGAAGTGTTTACGAGAGAGAGAGAGAGAGAGAGAGAGAGAGAGAGAGAGAGAGAGAGAGAGAGAGAGAGAGAGAGAGAGACAGACAGACAGACAGACAGAGAGACAGAGACAGAGAGACAGACAGATAGACAGAGAATGATGAATTGAGGTAGGGAGGGAAGATGTATAAAAATAAAGAAAACGGTGATACAACGAGGAGAAAGGAGAGAAGTGAAAAAATAAATAAAGAAGACGGCAGAAAAAGAGGTCAGAATAAGAGGGGAGGAATGGAGGGGGAATGATCAGGTGAGGGAAAGTAGGAGGAAGAATGAGAAGACGAGAAGGAGAGAAAAAGAGGGAGAAAGAGGTGATGGATGATAGGATGGAGGGAAGACAAATAAAAGGGGAGTGAAAAGAATGGAGAAAATGGTAAGAGATGAAGGGAAGAAAAGAATGGGTGACATGAGGGAAAGAAGAAAAAGGATGGAGAAGTGAGGCCGAAATATGCAAGTGAAGGAGATAGATTGGCATGAAATGAGAAAAGGAAGAAGGAATAAGAGAGAGAGAGAGAGAGAGAGAGAGAGAGAGAGAGAGAGAGAGAGAAATAAGACAAGTCGGTTTGAGTGAGTGAGGAAAGGAGAGGGAGAATGAAAGGAAGAATGAGTGATGGAGGGAGACAGGTAGGAAATGAAGGCATGGGGGAGGGAAATATGGAGCGAAGGAAGGGGAAAGAAGGAAAAATAAAGTACAGTATGAAGCGTGAATGGAAGAAGTGTGCGAAGGAGGGGAAGACCGAGGAAGAGGTCGAAAAAGACTAAAGAGGAAAATGAAAGGTGAGGGGAAGGAGGGGAGAGAGCGATAGATGATTTGAGAGAGAGAGAGAGAGAGAGAGAGAGAGAGAGAGAGAGAGAGAGAGAGAGAGAGAGAGAGAGAGAGAGAGAAGGGAGGAAAGAAGAGGTACCGGTAGGTAGCAGGGAGTGGAAAGAAAGGGAAGAGTAGAGAGAGAGAGAGAGAGAGAGAGAGAGAGAGAAGAGGTAGGTAGAAGGGAGTGGAAAGAAAGGGAAGAGTAGGGAGGTAGGTAGAGGAGAAGAGCGAATGAAGAGTGAGGGAGAATAGGGGGGTAGGTAATGAAGAAGGGAGGGGGAGGGAGAGTAGCGAGGTAAGAGTTAAGAAGGGAGGTGGAGGGAGGGTAGGGAGGTAGGAGTTAAGAAGGGAAGGGGAGGGAGGGTAGGGAGTAGGGAGCGAAGAAGGGACGGGGAGGGAGAGTAGGAAGGTAAGAGTTAAGGGAGGAGGAGGGAGGGTAGGGAGGAAGGTAACGAAGAATGGAAGGGGAGGGAGAATAGTTAGGTAGGTAGTGAAGAGGGGAAATTAGAGAAGCAGATAATGACGAGGGGAGGGAGCAAGGGAGGTATGTGGAAAGAAGGGCGAGCGAGGGGGAGCTGGGAGGTAAGATGGGTGAACTGAGGGTGGAGGAGGGAGGGAGAATAGGGAGGTAGGTTTGTACGATGGAATGAGGGTGTGGAGAAAATAGGGACGGGCAGTATGGAGGAGTTAGGTTTAGGTTGCAAATGAGAGAGAGAGAGAGAGAGAGAGAGAGAGAGAGAGAGAGAGAGAGAGAGGAATCAGGCGAGGGAGGGAGGGAGGGAGGGAAAGTTGGGAGGTAAGTATGCAAAGGGAGAAGGATGGAGGGAGTCTGTCAGGGTGTAAGATATACTGACTTATTTTTACAGGAAATCATTTTTCTCATCAGGCTGGAGATCCCTTCCTTCCGTCTTCCTCTCCTCCCCCTCCCTCCTCTCCTGCTCTCTTTTCTTCGATCTCCTTCTCTCTTCTGCCTTTTCTTTTCTTCTCTTCCCTTCTCGCTATCCTCTTTTTCCTTCCCTTGTCTTCACTTCTGCCCTCTCTTTATTCCTGTATTTCTCCTCTTTCCCTTCTTCCTCCCCCTCTTACCCTTCCTCCTCCTTCACTTGCCTTTTCCTCCTCTTCTTCTTGTCCTTTCTTACTCTATTCTTCCTGCCCTATCTTCCCCTAACCTTGCTTTTCTCTTCCAGTTTCTTACTTCTCTTCCCTTACCCCTCCATCTTTCGTCTTCGCATTCTTCTCCTCTGTATATTTTCACTCCGTCGTTCTCATACTTTTTATTAATCTTTTCTCCTTACCGTCCTCTCTTCTCTCTCTCTCTCTCCTTTCCGTAACAGTTTCTTTATAACTCATTTCTTCTTCTCTCCTCTTTAGTCTACCTTCCTTCCCCTTCATATTTTTGTTTCATACGTCTTTGTGTCTTCGTTCTCTCCTCTCCTTTCCTTCCCTCCTCCGTTACATCCCCTTTCATCAGCATTCCCCTCTTCAATTTTTCCTATGATCTCCATCTATATCACTCTTCTTATTAAATTACTCTCTCTGTCTCTGTCTGTCTGTCTGTCTCTTTCTCTCTCTCCCCGACCATATTGTACCTTGTCCCCACTCCTTTCCCTCTCCCCTCCCCCTTCCCTGTCCCCTCCCCTCCCCTCCTTGACTCCACCTCTCACCACACTCCATTTACCTCCATCTCACACCTCTTACCTCTCTCGTTCCACCATCCCTCACCACACCTCCTTCGTCACACCTCATCCCACATAACCCCCTTTTTACCCCACCAAACCTGCCTACTTTCACCTCACATCACCTCAACCCTCCTTACCTCAGCGTCCTTTTCATTTCATCTTCCCTCACGCCACCTCTCTTTCCTCACTTCCCTCACCTCGCTTCAAGTCTCCTTACACCACCCTTTTCACTTCACCTCACCTCACCCTCTCTTCACTTCATTTATTTCAATCTACTTCCTTCTTACTGCGTCGTTATTATCCTTATCATTTACGCGTATCTTGCTGATGGGTTTATTATGCTTCCGGTAGCTGGAATGGTGGGTGAATGAGTGTGCGATTCATTTAGCTGGATATTTTGTTGATTAGTTTTTCCTCTAAAATGTTTTTAACCTTTTCCTTGTTTTCTGGACCCTACCTCATCTTACTTAACGGTTGGAAAAAGAGGCGGAATGATGATGGTGATGATGATGATGATGATGATGATGATTATGTTCATCCTCCTTCAGTCCTATTCCCCTTTCCCTACCAATCCTCTCTTTCCCTTCTGTTCCCCTCTTCCCGCTCAATCTTCCTCCCCTCTCTTTCATTCACCTCTTCCCCCCTCCCTCTACTACTCATCTCTTCCCTTCCCCTCAACTTCTCCCTTTCTCCTCTCCGGTCATCTCCCTTTTCTCTCTCTCTCTCTTCTTACTGCCCTCTTCCCTTCCCCCCCTCCCTCTCCTCAGATTCCCCCCACCCCCCTGTCTCTTTCTTAGCTCTATCTCCCTCTCTTCTCTCTCCCCGCTCCCCTTTTCCCTGTCTCTCCTCCTCCCCTCATCCAAACTCCCACCGTCACGTTTTTTCTACCTTCCTCCTTTCTCTCTTATTCTCCATTTCCAATTCCCTTTCTCCAAGTCTTTCTCGCTCTATCTCAATCCCCTCTCTCCTGCTTTTCCGTTCTTCCATCTCTCTCTCTCGCTCTCTCTCTCGCAAATTCTCCTTTTTCTTCCCCCTCCTCCTGTTCAATTCTTTCCCCCCACCTCATCGGCCCTCTATCCCCTTCTCCCTCTCCCCTCTCCTTCTCCCCTCTTCCCCTCCCCTCACCGTTCCTCTGCCCCTTCCTGCCCCCTTCGCCCTGCACGTTATCAAAGAGAATATGTAAGTTATAAGTTGAGTTAGTGTCGTGTGTACATTGCGGAGGGGAGGGAAGTAATTCTGGAGAGGGGGTGGGGGTATAGGAGGGAGGGAGGAGGTAAGGGTGTGTTCACTGGTGAAAGGAGGGGAGGGAGGGGTGAGGTTGGGTGGGGTGGTGAAACAGGGTTGGGGCCGTGATGGCTAAAGGAGGAGGGAGGGGATGAGGGTGGATGGGGTGGTGCAGGGGAAGGGCATGGGGGAGGAATGGAGGAAGAGGGGAGTGTGAGGGACGAGGTTTAGGAGTGGTGAAAATGTGGAAGTGAGGGAGTTGAAATTGATGGGTAGAAAAGGGTGGCGGAGGAAGGTGGTGGTCAGGACGGCTGAAGTTTTGACACGACTCCCGGGAATGGAACGAAAAAAAAAAAGGTGAAAATAAAGGACACAGGAAAGGAAACAAAGGCTGATCTACTTGTCCTCGTCGTTACAATGACTTTTGTTAAAGGATGAGTTATGACTTGCATACCATTGCTTTGAGTCAAATATGATAAGAAGGGTTTCCCTCAATCCGCCATTCCCTTGCGTCGATGCCTGCAGGAAAACGTGAGAGGGATTACCATTCCATGTGGAACTCTGCCATGGGAAAACTTACAGGAAAGAGTGAGGACATTAAACGTAAAGAAATATAACACTGATTGCATAACGATGCTGTGCTGCAGTTGCATCCCGCGTCAGATGCATGGAAGAATAACTCTCATAATGTTTTTGTTCCATGATTCATTCCTTGTTTGCTTGACCGGAAATCTGAAGCTAAGCGATATTATAAAAGTTTTGCATCTTAGTCTGCCACATGGGAGGACAATTTTTCCCACAATCATGGGTTTATATCTGCCTGGAAGCATTTCACAATAAACTTATAGCAATTAACTCTAGTGCAATTTAATTTGATTTCTGACATCGAGTGCCGTACTATCATAATATTAGAAAATGTCACATACTTGGATCTTGTCTCTTCACAGACAGCGCTTGATAGGCTTACATATATATTTTTTTTTTTTTCAGATATTCCACACATACTGTAGGTTGTTCTTCAGTTTAGGCATATCCTTTGTCACCCTTTGCTAAACCCTCTGTGGTCTGTCTCTCTGTTATATAAATGTTTGCTCTTACTAGCTTCATTTGGCCGGTGGGCGAAAGGAGGACAAAATGAAAGAAAACCATTCGGGAGCCGAATGATAATCGCCCTTCAGAAAATGCTATTGGCCAAGTTACAAACTACTTACAAACCAAATGTGAGGAAAATTCGCAAAACTCTACGGAATTCAGTCACCGCGTTTCACATGAAGCCAATCTATATTAAAACTAGTTGACCTTTGGCAGCCATTTTTGTGGCCTTGACCCCTAGTGCCCATTTTCGAACTCGTCCAAGATTTTGGCTATATCTTGATACCCTGAAGGTTTCAAGTTGATAGCTCAAGCCGTTCATGAGATATAATGGTGCTAAAGGCGGGCGATAAAAACTAATTTACCTTTGGTAGCCATTTTGGTACCCTTGACTCTGACATCCAGTGCCCATTTTCGAACGCGTCCAAGGTTTTGGCCATATCTTGATACCCTGAAGGTTTCATGTTGATAGCTCAAGCCGTTCATGAGATATAATGGTAACAGATACACAGACAATGGTAACACACACACACACACACACACACACACACACACACACACACACACACACACACACACACACACACACCGACAGACACAGACGTTGGCAAAAACATTATCGTTCCGCCTTGCTAAGGGCTGCCGATAACAACTTTATTCACCACAGTCACTGTCAGTTGTCATCTGTACTGCAGCTACCAAAACATTATACAGCTAAACAAGTCACACACATTAACAACCAGACCTTGTTTATCACTGTGGTTTATCCCAGTCGCTTCACTCGCTAGTAACAAATCACTGACAGTTGTTTCTCCCTGTACACTATTTCATTAAAGTTTGTTCTGCCCCGTATCCTGAGACCTCTATGATTCAAATTTCTTTCACACCGTCCTCTTACATCTTTCTTGGTCTCTCCTTTCCTCTCACTCTCTGCACATTTTCTTTCTCATTCTCTCATTGCTCATGCTCTCCATATGATCATACCACTTTAACCCGTAAAAACCTACGGCTCAAGTACTTGCAATTGGCGGCTACTGTACCTAAATGACTGCCCTTCGTCCATTTGATCAAAGTCACAAAGCTCACAAGTCAAAACCTTACGAGTTCCCTCTTTTTAAATCTGAATGTGTCTCACACCGCCACTCGTTGATGATACCGGGTTATAAAAGGTTAACGCATCTTGGATAGCCATTCCTCATACCACTATGCATCTACTTCTACGAATTCCCTCAGCTATGTCATTTCTCACTCTGCCCAGGCATCTCACATCACATGCAGGTACTTCATATCTAACACCCACGCTTTTCGAGTCCTCTAAGTCACCATGCCTCGTTGTCTGTACAGAGCAGTTGCCATTACAACGCTGTCATGCATACCCGTCACCTGAAGACATTGTTTTTTTTCTTCCACACACTCGCCAGTGTTCCTAATACTGTGTCCCACCGCAATATTATGGCTTGCTTCGGGTCTTCTCGTTGAGTTTTTCGCCATGTCCAATGACGAACACTTAATAGAATTCACTTTTTATATCTTCCCCTTAAACTATAAACTATTACCGGGTATTTGTACTGTTCTTCTACAACCATCCGTGAACAACAACAATGATCCACAATGTGCACTGTGCTATTTCCACATTGTGTCTACAGACGCCACGTTAACTCAACGTACCCATACATGTCGTGCCTTAGTTATTAATAATTTTATTACTCATTTTACTTTACTACTTTCTCTTTCAGGTTATTCAAACTGGTAGCCTATAGATAAAGTAATATAGAATGTAACTTTCCTTTCAGTCTTTCCCGTAATATTTCCATGTCAGTTTTTCCACGCTGCATGGTGTTTTTTCTTACTTTTTCTAGCCAGTTTTAACAGAAGGGTTTGGAGGCGGGGGGAGCCTTCTTGCTTTACTATCCGTATCCTTCAGCATGTAGAATTAGATCTTGTAGTCATAGTCTACTCTGTAACAAGCTGCCTCGAAAGGACCACAAGGTCTGTTGCCGTTTGCTTTCCTATGAATTCCTTTGTGTATCGCCACCTTTCTTTTTCTTGTATTCACCTTCAGTTTCCTCCTGTCAGAAACTCTTTCAGAGATGGATGTATATATGCCAGCCACTGAATTTTATTTCTGAGTCAGCAACAAATGCTTTATCAACTGCAAACGGAGATATTTTCCTCGCCCCTTTCCTTCCCTATCAACCCAGCAACCTTCTCACCAAGTAAATGTTCCGTAAACTAACCAAGTCCTCCCACTACTACCCAGCGGTCATTATCTACATCCAAAAGCTTTCCAGAATACTCACTTCATCTATTTTCCACCTCAGAAGGGTCCGTTACAATTTCTCCATGAGCTATCCTTACTGTTTCACACATTTGTTGTCTCGTTCTCCTCAAACTACTTTCTTCCAAAACAGTTTCTTAACCTTGCTAAAATTCCTCGATATTTATCTTACCTCATCTTTCCACCACTTCTGTTTTCAGCTCCAACGCCTTTTTCATTCCTTCTTGTCACCGTACTATTCCCATTTTGGTACCCTTCTTCCTTGCTAATACTGTTAATCCATTCTACTCATGCATATCTATTTGTAGATATCTACAAGTAGATACCTTCTCCCAAACTTCATGTTTCTGATCATTAACTGTCTCTTCAGACATAGCTATACAACCACTTCCTCATTACCCTTAACACACCCATGTTCCCTTATTATTCCTTTGATGTTTCGTCCCCTCCCTTTGTATTCACAGTCCCTTTTACTAGTTAATGCCTTCCACATGCTCCTTTAAATCCTCCTCAGATCCTTCACTTTCCTCTGAAATCCTTATCATTACGTGATCCATATGTCGTCTCCTATGCGCTTTCTCTCACTACCTGATCCATACATCGTCTCCTGCACTCTCTCTTATTACCTGATTCGTGTCGTTTCCTCCGCACTCTCTAAATACATACACCTTATGCTGTTTCCTCTACACCTCCTCTCACCACCTAAAATAGCTCATACAGCAGACACAACACTGCAGAGGCAGGCAGTTCAGAAAGGTTTTGATCAACAACTTAACTGGGCCCAAACATGGGAAATGGGAGTTAATATATGTAAAGTGCTAAACACTGGTAGTAAAAACGTAAGGGGCAGTTACAGCATGAATAACATTCATGCTATATATATACAGTACACACACACACACACACACACACACACACACACACATATATATATATATATATATATATATATATACATATACATATATATATATATATATATATATATATATATATATATAATCATCATCCGGGCCTCTTTTCCCACCCTGGGGCAGGGTGAGGAGTAGCAATGTCCAGACGGCCCAAATTTGCCCAATCCAACGGGCCATGTTTCCATTCACTCATCATTCAAGCCCCCGGAATCCTGGCTCTATCGGATACGCCAAAAACATTCATCATGTTCTGTAGCTTCACATAATCATATCCAATAGAGTCAATCCGAACGCTGTTATGTTAAAAAGGGGTGCCAAAATCCCTGATCATGCACTTCTCCTCATAACATTCATCCAGCCAGCTCGATCTCCTGTCAGTTCCCTAGCCTCACTGACTTCAAAACCTCTCTTTCTCACACATTCATCCACCATATCTCTCCACCTTCTCCTTGGTCTACCTCGCCTCCTCCCTCCTTCGAATTCGCTCAGATGTACCTTTTTCACCACTCTATTATTATCGATTCTCTCCGCATGACCATACCATCTCAGTACACTCTCTTCGATTCTGGTGTCCACCGACTTCCTCACTCCACATCTTTCACGAATCACATTATTTCGTATCCTATCCACCCTCCGTACTCCACAAACATTCCTCAGCAGTCCCATCTCCATTGCTCTTACTCTTGACTTTTCATTTTCATGCCACACCATAGTCTCACATCCATATGATAAAGTTGGCACTAAGACTCCTTCATGTAGACCCCGTGCAGCTGCAAAACTCGAGCCTATGTTTCTGATCAAGGCCATCATTGCACCAGCTACTTTTCTTCCTTGCGTCAGTCTACTTTCAACTTCGTTTGCACATTTTCCTCTCTTTTCTACCACTGTACCCAGGTATTTGAACTCTCTCACCAACTCTAGTCTCTCTCCATTCACTGTTACATCGCACTGGGAGTCACCTTCTCTCTCAATAACCATCACTTTACTCTCTTCTACATTTACTCTCAAGGCAAGACGCTCACACACATCAGCAAATCTCTGCATTAGCCTACCCAGTTCTTGTTTGGTACTTGCAAGCAATACTGCATCATCAGCATACAACAAAATTGAGATGTTCCATCTATTACCATTCATTACCAACGCCATCCCTCTCTCCATTACTCGTGTTTTTACTTCTCTCATCATCCCATCCAAATATATATTGAACAGCCATGGGGACATCACACAACCTTGTCGCACGCCCACACCGATCGTGAACCATTCACGCAGATGCCCATTAACCCTTACACATGCTTCACTACCATCATAAAAACTCTTGAGGGCTCCTAGCAGCTTACCCTCTACACCGTATATGCGCAAAACTTTCCACAATTCTTCTCTGTCCACTTTATCATATGCTTTTTCCAGATCCATGAATACCATAAACACCTTATGGTCCTTGTCACAAGCCTTCCCGAATATCGGTCTCACTGCAAATACTTGGTCCACACATCCTCTGCCACTCATAAAGCCACCCTGTTCATCACTCACTAGGACTTCTGATATCTCTCTTACTTTCTCTGTAATAATTCTTCCATATACCTTCCCAACCACACTCAATAAACTTATGTCACGATAATTCTTGCACTCACTTCGCTCACCTGTATTTTTGTACAGGTGTATAATCAATGCCTTTTCCCACTCTGCTGGCACAGTTTCACTTATCCATGCCTTCATTTATATCTCCAACAAGCACTTCATTCCACTCTCTACACTACATTTAATCATCTCTGCATACACCTCATCAACCCCAGCTGCTTTCCCATTTTTCAGCCGCTTCACGACACTCTTCACCTGTGTGAGTGTCACTTCTCCTGGTACTGCATTCCTTCTCTGCACAACCCCAAAACCAATCATGTTTACAGCCGCTCTGCTCTCTCTATTCCCATTCATCAGGCTTTCGAAATATTCCTTCCATTTGTTCCTTACTTCATGCCCATAGGTTAATTATCTACCACCTACATCCTTCACACCATCACATTTCTTTCCGCTTTCACTTCTACATTTCCGCATCTCTTTCCAGAATAACTTTCTATTTTCAGAGCAGTTCGCATTCATATTTCTTCCCAGATCCTCATTTACCTCCTTTTTCCTCTTCACTAATCCCTTTATGTGCTTCTTGCCACTTCTTCCTCTTTTCCTCCACCGCTCTCTTTACTTCCTCATCCCACCATGCCATACCTTTCTTCTTTGTTGTTACTCTTGCCACACCACACACCGCTTTGGCATTCCTAACTAAGCAATCCCTATATGCATTCCACAGGCTGTCCAGATCCACTTCATTCCAATTCAGTAATTCTAACTCCTCCTCTACTTTGGTCCTGTAATCATCTGCCATTTCTTTGATCCTCAGCTTCTCACCTTTCAGACTTTATCCCTGACTGCTCCTCTCTCTCCTGATCCACCTCACTCCTCTCAGCTTGATCTTGCATACCACAATCATATGATCTGACAGACCTTCACATCATCCTCTCACGGCCCTTGTATCGGCAACCATTCCCATCATCGACCTCTCTACAAGCACGATCCCCGTTCCCTCTATACCATGTATATCTATGTGCATCTCCGTGTTTGAAATACGAGTTACAAATGCACAACCTCCTCTCCTGACACATATCCTTTAGTCTCTTCCCATTATCATTTTCTTGTGGTACCGGTACTCCATAACAACCCATTATGTCATCCTCAGGACCAGTGCCTACTCTTCCATTCATATCCCCCATTACGATCATTTTATAGCTCCTGGGCATTTCTCCCATTACTTCACCCATCTTATCCCAAAACCTGTCTTTCTCTCACTCCTGTCCTCACATAGTGCATTTGCTACAATCACTGCCACTTTCACCTTCTCAAACTTGAACCTGACATACATACACCTGAGCTGACACATTTGTAGTCTCTCATTCCATTCTGCCACACCTCATCCATCAACAAAGCAACTTCTTCCTTGCACTTTCCTCGCCCATTCATTCCCGATCTTACACATTTCACACCCTCCCACTCCTCCACACCCTTTCATCTTCGTTTCACACAATGCCATCACGGCATATCTCGCACTCATTCACCACTTCCACCCTCTTGCTCTCCTCATTCACACATCTCACATTTCACATGGCCACGCAAATCTGCCCATTTGGTTGGGGCCCTGGGCAGGTATTGGACCCTCCGAGGCTCTCTGAAACGATTGCCATAGTTAAGTGATTTTGGATAGGGGACTCTGGGGGACACTTAACCATGCCAGAAACCCCGGTTACATAGTTACCACCCAGCATAGTAAATGGTTTCATGTGTGCAGGAAACCATTTGGCTTGTCACTCAGTGTGTATATATATATATATATATATATATATATATATATATATATATATATATATACGGAGCCTCTGTGGTACAGTGGTAGAGTGTGCGTTTCGTTCATGGGTGAGCCAGGGTTTGCGCCCTGCCAGGGTAATAAACTTTGGGAGTGTTCACCCAGCCACGTACTGCATTGGTGGACACAAGGGGTGCTGCGGTTGAACCAGTGTCGCTTACTATAAAGTATGCTTGCACCTAGTCGGCTTGCGCGGACCGATTACACTTGGTTCACAGACTACACACACATCCAAAGCCACTCCAACACTACAATTACACTTACAAGCAATTCTCATCCTACATACAATCTCAACCAGACAGCCTAAGCCACTTGGTAGAGATACATTGGCTGTATCGTCCCGACTTCGGTAGGGATAGGCCAGTCCTGCAGTGGATACTCAAACGGCTGATGATGATGATATATATATATATATATATATATATATATATATATATATATATATATATATATTAATTATAGGAAGTGATATTAAACCATGCCAACAATGTACAGAGGCTTCTAAAAAGCCAATAAATTGACTGGATACATAGGCAGTGCATTCGGACATGAATCGGAAAACGTCCTCGCCCTGTATAATTCCTTAGTACGCCCGCATTTGGAATAATGCGTCCAGTTTTGGTCACCTTATCATATAAAATGAAAGAGAAACTTGAGAAAGTAAACCAAGGGTTACAAAAAATGCTATCAAGACTGAAAAATAAACCATATGAGGAACGATTAGATGAGCTGAATCTGTTTACCTTAACTAAGCGCAGACTAAGGAGAAATATAATAATTCAAGTATACAATAGCTTCAAAGGACATATTATGGCCATCGAAATGTATTTCAAAGCAAATTGGCCGAATTATAATACAAGCAATGGACATAAAACAGTTGGCATGTGTTTCTAGTCACATGAAGCTAAGCACTGCTTCGGCAGAGATGAAAAAACATGGAACAAGTAGCCTCCTTATGTGGTTAACTGTGATGCAGTATTAACATTTAAAAACTGCCTAGATATTCTTTTGTCTTCTTATCCCCAGCTAAGCATGTTTACATGTGAATAATACATTCATGAATTAAGATGACTTGCAGTTCAAAACATGGAGGGCGTGCCGGTAACCACAGAATATGTTCCTGAAGTTGACTAGATGTGTTTCTCCAGCAGGGTAAACTGTACAGAATATGGTTTCCTCTAATCTTTCCCTGTGGAATTAACATGACAGACTTTCTGTACTGCATGGTGTTCCTTCTCACTATTTCCCACCAGCTTCAGCAGGAGAGGTTGGTGACGGGGGGGGAGCCTTTCTACTTCTCCTTGGCTTTGACAGATAGAATGGTTACATTAGTTATAACCTATCCTGTAATAACGGCCTCGAAAGGACCAAGAGGTCTGTTGCTGTGTGCTTTCCTCTGTACTGCTTTGTACTTTGTACTCGATCCATATGTCGTTTACTCTGCACCCTCTCTAAGTACCAAATCATGTAGTTACTTCTGCACTCCCTCTTGATTCCTGTTCCATATGTCGTCTCCTCTGCATTCCCTCTTCATACCTGTTCTATATGACGTTTACTTCGCACTCCCTTGCACTACCTGATCCATATGTCGTTTCCACTGCACTACCTCATAATATCTATTCTATATGACGTTTCCTGTGCACTCACCTGTTCTATATTTCGTATCCTCTGCACTCCCTGTCATTACTGGTCCATAAGTCTGCTTACTTCCATTCAGACCCAAATCAGCCCTGAATTTATCTCTATACTCGTACAGCCACACACACAGTCCAACAACTCACCAAGACTGCACTCCTTCCTTTGCTCTTGCTCTTTCATTCACCTTGGACACCCTCTTGCCTTCATCCACAAACATCTCTTCTCACTTTCCTTTCTGCTACGTTTTACTCAAAGCCATTACGTCGATTTTCCTTTCACAAAACAACTCACCTGTCTTACATTCCCTGCAACATTACAACCACGGACATCCAAGAACCGCAGTCTGAGCCTCAGGGAAGTTCTGTTCTGGCTCAGTCTCCTGCCTTAATTTTTAAGGACACATGTTACACATAGAGTAGAGTTTCTAGTCCCATATTCCTGCTCCTTTTATAATTCATCCACTCTAAGTTAACGTTTTTTTCTCCTTTGTTGCTTGTTTCCCGTAGCTTAGTAACACAATGGGACAATACTGCGACTCCACACGCATTCCACAGAATTTCTTTGGTACTAACATATACTCTGGTGCTGATTGCTTGTTTCAACAAAGAACTCAAGATGGATATGTGACATTTCTAGGCAGTCTACGTGGATACAATATATTAACCAGAACTGGACACAATACTCTAGATGCGGGCTTACTACTGAATTCCATAGTGTAAGAATGGTATTTTCTACTCTACATACCAATTTTCTACCCACGAATCCAACTAATTCAATGCCCTTCTCGATGGTCTTCGTATGTTGACGATTTAGTTTCATAATTATAGAAAGCAAGTAGTTGCAGCACAGTGAATTCAAAGAAGGCAAGAATACGAGCCCTAGGCGATGGAGGGAGAAAGTATGAAGGAGCAGTGGAAGAGATGGTGATAGTATAACGAAGGACTGGAAAGAGAGAGAGAGAGAGAGAGAGAGAGAGAGCATATTTACAACTCTGATGAGAAGAGATATCCTTGGCATCATGTGACTGGAACCATTTGCTAACAATTTTATGACCATTACATCTAGTATAATTCAACCGATACACTGTGAAGTATTTTTCGACAGCTATATTATCATGTCAGTTGAAGACTCTGTATACCCGAATTAAATTCCTTCGTAATCTGCGTTTGGGTATGGTTGGCAGAGTCAGCGCTTCTAAGCATTCCATGTATAGTTTATTTCTCAATCTAGGTATCATTTTCACATCCTACCCTGCACTTTCTCAAGTTATTCTATATCTTTTTTTTGTAACAAAGTGACCAGTTTCTCTAACTGCCAACACCAATCTAGATGCACAGTACACACTACACTTCCTTTTCAAAAAAAAAAAAAAAAAGGCACACAAATACCAGGCCTCGGAGTCCACAGGGAGGGGGGGGGGGCATAAATGCCCCCATCCGCCCATCTCCCGATGACGATTCAGCGAGATGCATGGAACCACTGTCTGACTCACTTCTTCATTTCTGCAACATTCGCGGCCTTTCCTCTAACTTTCTCTCTGTCGAACACCACCTCTTCTTCTCTAAACCTCATCTTTTCTTCCTGACAGAGACTCGGCTGTCTGAGGCAACTGACAGCAAACCCTTTTCTGTTTCCTCCTACTTTCCCTATACACATTTAAAAGCCAAAGGTGGCTGTTGTGTATATGTATGCAATGACATCATGCTCTTGTGGTCCTAAACTTGATTCTTCTGAATTCTGTACTCTCTGGCTTCGGCTTTCCTGTCATTCTCTGACTAATTATATCTGCGCTGTTTACTTATCTTCTAATTCTACTGACTATGAAAAATTCTTCGACTCTTACTTCTACCATGGAACACATTCTATCCACTTCTCCTTTCTCTGAAATCTTCATTCTAGGAGATTTCATTGTTCACCACCACCTTTGGCTCTCCTCTCCTTTCACTGATCCACCTGGTGAACAAGCTTACATCTTTTCTATCCTTAATGACCAAGAGCAGCTTCTACAGCAACCTACCCATATCCCTGACCGCCTTGGAGAGATCTCCAACATATCTGACCACTTCCTTACAACTAATCCTTCTGCTTACGCTGTAAATTTTTCCTCTCTGTTGGGCTCCTCCGATCACAACCTTATTACCTTAACCTGTCCTATCGCTCCGGTGCAGCCTTGGACCACCCAAAGAAACGTCGTCTGTGGCACTTTGGAGCTGCGGATTAAGAGGCCCTCAGGCAGTACTTTGATTTTCCCTGGAATGATTATTGTTTCTATGGCCGGAAACCATCTGAGTGTGTTTTATGCATTACGGAGGTTATTCTCTCGGGCAGGGAAGAATACGTTCCCTTCTCATACCCTCTGACTAATGCAAGAAAGCCTTGGTTTAATCACGCTTGTTCTAATGCTGTCCGCAACAAGGAGAGGGCCTATAAAAGGTACCAGAGCCAACCCACCCCTGAATCACATCTTGTTTATGTTTCTGCCCGGAATCGTGCTAAGTCTGTTCTTCGCTCAACTAAAAATAATTTCATCTGTATTAAATGCTCTCAACTCTCCAACTCGAAATCTTCCCACTCCTTCTGGCACCTTACCAAAAACCTTTCTAACAACTTTACCTCATCGTCCTTCCCACCTCTTCTCTTGTCTGATGCCTCTGAAGCTATTTCTTCTACTGATAAAGCAGATCTCTTCGTTCAGACTTTCTCCTCCAATTCCACTTTAGACGATTCCGGTGCTGTTCCTCCATCACTTCCCCCCTCTGACTTCCTCATGGCTGACATTAAAATTTCTTCAGTTGATGTATTTTCTGCCATCACAGGCCTCAATACTAATAAGGCATATGGGCCTGATGGAGTCCCTCCTGCTGTCCTCAAGAACTGTGCTTCTGTGCTGACACCCTGCCTAGGTAAATTCTTTCGCCTTCGTCTTTCAACTTGTACCTTTCCTTCTTGCTGGAAGTTTGCTCTCATTCAGCCAGTCCCAAAGAATGGTAACCATTCCCAACCCTCTGACTATCGCCCAATTGTTTTAACATCCTGTGTCTCAAAAGTTTTCGATTCAATTCTTCACAGAAAATTTTTAAAACATCTTTCATATCACAACCTTCTTTCTAATCGTCAGTATGGGTTCCATCAGGGATGCTCCACTGGCGATCTTCTCACCTACCTTTCAGATTCCTGGTCATCCTCCTTTCGGGACTTTGGCGAAAGCTTTGCCACTGCACTTGATGATATCAAGTGCAGTGGATCTCAAAGGCTTTCGATCGAGTCTGGCATCAATCTTTAATTTTCAAACTGCCCTCTTACGGTTTCTATCCTTCTATCTGTGCCTTCATCTAGAGCTTCAATTCTGGTCGTTCTATAGCCGCTGTTGTAGACGGCTATCGTTCTTCTCCTAGGTCTGTCAACAGTAGTGTTCCTCAGGGCTCTGTTCTATCATCAACTCTCTTCCATTTATTCATCAATGACCTTCTAAGCTGTACATCTAATCCTATCCACTCGTACACTGATGATTCCACCCTTCACCTTTCCATGCAGTTCTTGCAACGTCCATCTCAACAGTTACTGCAACAAACATGGGATAAGGCTATGGCACACCTAATGTCTGTCTTGGCTCGTATCTCTGACTGGGGTAAAAATAATCTTCTTGTTTTTAATGCATCAATAACTCAGTTCTTACACCTACCAACCCGACACAGTCTTCCACAGCAGTACCCACTAATGTTTAATAATATTCAGCTTAATCCTGCATCATCCTTGAACATGCTCGGGGTTTCATTCACTCGGGACGTATCTTGGAAAGATCATATTGCATCTCTTGAAAAATCTGCTTCCAAGAGACTGGGTGTGTTAAGCCGACTTCGTACCTTCTTTACCCCTGCACAGCTGTTGACTTTACACACGGGTTTTATTCGCCCCTGTATGGAGCACAACTCTCATGTGTGGGAAGGTTCCCCACATACAGCTCTTCTCAATAGGGTGAAGTCAAAGTCTTTTCGTCTCATTAACTCTCCTCCTCTTACTGGCTCCCTTCAACCTTTGTCTCTTCGCCGCAATGTCGCATCTTTATCTCTTTTCTATCGCTACTTCAATGGTCACTGCTCCTCTGAACTGTCTGCTTTTATCCCTCTACCTCTACGATAGGTGCGTACCACCCGTCTAGCAACAAACTCTCATCCCTTTTCTGTCCAACTCTCTAATGCACGAGTTAACCGTTACTCCCAGTCCTTCATTTACGCAACAGATCAACTCTGGAACTGTCTCCCTCCGTCTGTATTTCCTACTTCCTATGATCTCCAGTCTTTCAAACGCAGTGTGTCCAGGTATCTCGAAATGAAAGGATCTTGAATTTGGCACTCTTTTGTAGTGTTTTTGTTTTTTCTTGGGAGGAACGGTTTGCGGACTCCTGGCCTTTGATTCCTTCTTTCTCGTATAAAAAAAAAAAAACTGGACATAATATTCTAAATGTGGGCGTAATGGTGAATTCAATATGGTAAGGGCGATATTATCCGATTTGTATTCCAATGCTCTACCTATGAATCCAACAAACTTGTTGGCTTTCATAACAGTCTCCGTACACTGTTTGTCTCGTTTCAGATTATTTACTATTTTAATTCCAGGTCTTTTTCATAGTTTATGTCATTACGTTCAATATTATTTACAGTGTAAATGATTTTTTTCCTTTTTACTGCCAATGTTTATCACTTTGCATTACCCAGTACTGATATCCATCTGCCATGTTTGAGGCCAATTAAACAGTCAATCGAGATCTCTCTGAATTGCCTACCTCTGTAAAGATGTGTCTGCTCTATTACCAATTTTAGTATCGCCAGGAGGAAAGGTTGAGGTGAAAGGAGTGTGAGGGTGCAGCCATGTGTATGAGGTGGGGGGGAGCTATTAAAACGTATGGGGGAGATAAGGAAGATAGGAGAGGAGGTGTGTGGGCGTTTGGGAGATAAGGAGAGATAAAAGTGAAATGGGAATATGGAATTAAAGCATGGGGGAGGGAGATGCGCAATTGAGAGAGAGAGAGAGAGAGAGAGAGAGAGAGAGAGAGAGAGAGAGAGAGAGAGAGAGAGAGAAATGTTGGGGGGAAGAGTGAACACGGTAGATCTTTGAAGTTGTAGCATTCTTTGTCAGTGGCCAGTCATCTGTCCTGTACTATGTATGTCTGTGTAAATGGACGGATGCATTTCTATCGATCTCTCTCCGTCTGTCTGTCTGTTTATCAGTCCCTTTGCCTGTCTCTCTTCATCTATCTGATTAACTCTTTTCGTCCATCTGAATGTGTTTTTGTCTGTCTTTACACGTATCTATTCATGCGTTCGCTGCCCCTGTTTTTCGATCCACTAACCATACATCTTTCTATATATCCGTTCCTCTGTTTATTCAATTCTTTCTGCAAAGAGACCTGAGGAGTGTTTAAAATATCATGAAATAAGTCTACTTGGGTACTGCAGGAAAGGTAAACTACTCTTTATGTTTAAGACTTGTGACAGACAAAGTGAAGCGGATAACAAAATGTCTGATGTGGGATGTCCAGGCTGGTGCTCAGAGTAGTTATGTGTGGATCAAACATCTGCTGCAAGGCAAACACTGGACAGGGTATGTCCGAGGGACTTTTTGATATTTATGGATTGGCCAAATGGGCATGACAGGGCGAACAAAGACGGACAATGGAAGGTTTTACACATTCATGGTGAAGACAGAAAACTGCTAAATACTGTGTGTTGAGTTTTTATTGTGGTAGTGAAGCATGCTTAAAGATAGATGAGTGTGTGAGTGGTTCACTATCACCGTTGGAGGAACGCAAGGGTATGCGGTGTTACCATGTTTATTTTGTGTGTGTGTGTGTGTGTGTGTGTGTGTGTGTGTGTGTGTGTGTATATATATATATATATATATATATATATATATATATATATATATATATATATATATATATATATATATATATATATATATATATGTCTATGTGTGTGTGTGTGTGTGTGTGTGTGTGTGTGTGTGTGTGTGTGTGTGTGTGTGTGTTTCTGCCCACTGTGTTTTGGTCTAGATGTATGTCTAACTTCGTCAAAGAATATTCTCGCTGTGTACCGGTTTAGATGTGTGTAGCCTATATATACATATATATATATATATATATATATATATATATATATATATATATATTGTGTGTGT
Organism: Coenobita brevimanus; assembly: GCF_032717465.1. Lineage (NCBI taxonomy): Eukaryota > Metazoa > Arthropoda > Malacostraca > Decapoda > Coenobitidae > Coenobita > Coenobita brevimanus. Next base: position 25,042,441 of record NC_137007.1, on the reverse strand, counting down.
GTGTCTGTGTGTGTGTGTGTGTGTGTAATTCACCGGGTCGGTCAGGATCACTTGATGGTCGTGATCGTCAGTGTTTACCCTCCCGGAAGGGAGCTGAGAGCTCATATAGTCCGATCTAAGGGCAAGGCTGTGACCTTCACACACGCACACACCCGTCCCCTTGCTCGAGGGGGTCAGTAACCACCCACTTCGTCAGTGAAACTTTTTCGCTACCTGAGCGAGGCGCGAACTCTCGTCCACCAGTTGGCAAGCGAGAGCGTTACCACTGCACCAGCGAGTGTGTGTGTGTGTGTGTGTGTGTGTGTGTGTGTGTGTGTGTGTGTGTGTGTGAGAGAGAGAGAGAGAGAGAGAGAGAGAGAGAGAGAGAGAGAGAGAGAGAGAGAGAGAGAGAGAGAGACGTGATCAAATGGTGCAAGAGAATATTTTATGCCTGATGTACTATCTATCTATTGCCAGACGCCTCAATCCCGTTCGGGGTGGCCACAAACAAATCGCCTCCAAGTCGCCCTGTCCCCCGTCAGTTCACTGCCCCGCTCCCAACTCACACACCCCTCTCTCATATACCTCTCCACCCCATCCCTCCATCTCATCCTCGGCCTCCCCCTCCCTCTTCCCCCCTCCACCTCACTCACATACACTCTCTTCGTCAGTCTTTCACCCTCCATCCTCTCCACATGGCCAAACCACTTCAGTGTATTCCTCCTAACGCTTCCTGTCGCATCCACATCCACACCACAACGCTCCTTTATATCCTCATTTGTCAGCCTGTCTCTCCATGTGGCTCCACAGGCTCCTCTTAAATAACTCATTTCCACTGCTCTCACTCTTGACTTGTGCCCTTCCAGCAACGTCCAAGCTTCACTTCCATACGTTAGAGCTGGTATCACAACACTGTCATGTAGTAACTTTTTCACTTCCATGCTCACTTCCCTGTTTCTTATCACTGCTTTCAAGGAACCAGAAACCTTTCTTTCCTGCTGCACCCTTTCAAGCACTTCACCCTCCAAACCTCCATCCTTACTCATCACACTACCCAAGTACTTAAACGTGCTCACATTTTCCAATTCCTCACCATCCAACCTCGCTGTACATTCACTGACTTCACCTCTCTCAAAGACCATCACTTTACTCTTCCCTACATTCACCTTTAGATTCCGTTTCTTACACACTCTCCCAAACTCATCCACCAAGCCTTGCAGCTCTCCTTCGTCTTCACTCAACAACACAGTATCATCTGCAAACAACAGTACAGGGAGTTTCCAAACACTACCCTCTCTCACCAGGGCCACTCCAACATCCACTACCCTTCCTTGTACCTTTTTTATTACCCCATCCATGTACAGATTGAACAACCATGGAGACATGACACATCCCCGTTTCAACCCAACCTTCAAAGAGAAAAATTCACTCAGTTCACCATCCACACGCACTGCAGCCTTAGCACCATCATACATACTCTTCACAGCATTCAACAACTTCCCATCTACTCCATATATTCTTAATACTTTCCACAATCCTTGTCTATCCACCCTGTCATATGCTTTCTTCAAATCCATGAAACCCGCAAACAACTTCTTTCCCTTCTCTAGAACCTTTTCCACTAAAGATCTAAGAATGAATACAGTATGATGTACGATAACCATATAATCCAATGTTACTTGCAGTTGGTGATCTGGGTGTTTCCTGACTAGTTATGAATTTTAGAAATGTCTGTGACCAGTGAAGTTCGAAAGTAATTATACAATGCATACCATACGATTAAAGTGGTGGCTGTTGATAGAGGTGACTTACAGTGTGATGTGGCAGTGATGATAATGGAAAGGTTGGAACTGGCTGAAGAGTTACTAAGCTACCTTGGTGCTGTGACAGACAAGACAGGTTTAATCAGTAAAGGAGGAAGAGAGTAGGGTTATCCAGAAAAGTGGCAGTTGCCATGAAGAACCTTATATAGGTGACAGCATGGAGGATGTAAGAAGACTGTTCTTTTTTTTTTTTTTTTGATATGATACTTTTTGGAACAGTATGACGCGAGTTTTAATAATTACGAATGAGAGCAGTGGAAGCGGGACTGTTATGGAATATGTGTACGTTGGGTAGGATAAGAAACACAGATTCGTGAAAAGAGGTCGACTGATCGGTGAGTGTATATGAATATGCTGAGACTGTAAGGTCAAACTGAATATATATCAGGGTGATGAAAAATACACACACACATTATATATATATATATATATATATATATATATATATATATATATATATATATATGTTTGTGTGAAGCTGCAGAATGAGGTGAATGTTTTTTTGCGTATCCGGTAGAGCCAGGATTCTGGGGGCTTGAATGATGAGTGAATGGAAATGTGGCCTCTTTGGATTTGGCAAGTTTGTGCTGTCTGGACATTGCTACTCCTTACCCTGCCCTTGGGTGGGAAAGGAGATCCGGATGATGATGATGATGATGATGATGATATCTATCTATTATATATATATATATATATATATATATATATATATATATATATATATATATATATATATATATATTGTTACGGAGCAGAGAAAGATAATGTACACTTTAAGTGAGAATACTAAAAATCACTACTGTCCCGTAAAGTTCCAGGTTCAAAACAAAAGAGTTAGGTAAAATTACAAGTTAAAGTTTAATGCTCAAACTAACAACAAAACATTCAGGACTCATAAGGATAATGTAATGGCAAAAAACAGGTTAAATATATGGTTAACTGCAATAGCCTCTATTAACACGAAATTAGCATGAGTAAATTTATCTAAGTCAGCCCTGATAAAATGAAAATACACTGGGTAATGCTCAGTTAATGCAAGATAAATTATTACAGATACAAACTATTATGAACAATGGCTAACAATAAGAACCTTACATGAATTACAAAAACCTCAATAGGCCTACAAATTAACAACTTATGCTATACAGTACAAGAACAAAATGCAATAACACTTATACTCAAATTACACAGCTGCTAGATGGTTGGAGACTTCCTGAGCACTCACAATAATAACTGTACAGGGGAGGACAGAGATGTGAACAAAATGAGGAATAGATCTAAGTGGCAATAATGTAGAGACTAAGCTCATTATATAGGGGCCGGCAGATCTTGATACAACTTGTAAGAAGGACACGCAAATGAAGCCATGGGGACAAAGAGTTGACAATCCCACTCTGAACAACAGAAAGAACGACTTACTCTACTATAACGGTAGAAGGGGGGGAGTGAGGTAGAACACGCTCGTGATCAAACAGGCAGCATACTGTACGTTAGAATTACACAAAGGATGATGAAATCATAGGCTATGTAACACCTCCCCACAAAGAAAAAAGAAATTTACAAAGGAAATTTCTTATTATTCTAAAACATTCTGTCTAAAGTCTAGATAAGCAATCTGCAATAACATTTTCTTTCCCCTTGACATGTTGTATGTCTAATGAATACTCCTGAAGAAGTAGACTCCATCTTGTCAATCTCTGATTTTTATCTTTAAACTTACTAAGGAATTTCAGTGGGTTATGATCGGTATAAATGACTATGGGATCAAAACCAGAACACAAATAAAATGAAAAATGCTGTAAACCCAAAATCAAGGCCAAAAGCTCTTTCTCAATAGTTGAGTAGTTCTTTTGAGGTGGAGTGAACTTCTTACTGTAATAAGATACAGGGTGTTCAATACCCTGATCATCCTCTTGCAGCAAAACAGCCCCAGCTCCTGTATCACTTGCGTCAACAGCCATCTTAAAAGGCTTAGCAAAATTTGGAGTAGCGAGCACTGGCTGCCTTAATAGGATAGCTTTAAGTTTGTTGAAAGAGGATTCACAGTTATCGGTCCAGACAAATTTAACTCCCTTTTTCAGTAAGTCTGTAAGTGGTGATACAAGAATTGAAAAGTTAAGAACAAATCTCCTGTAATAACCTACCATTCCCAAAAATCTTTGTAGCTCTTTCCTACTTTTAGGTCTGGGAAGATCACTTATAACCTGAACCTTAGCTCCTGGTGGTGCAACATGTCCATCACCAATTACGTACCCAAGGTACTGAACTTTAGCTTGACCAAACTCACACTTTGATAAATTAGCTACAAGATTAGCCTGAACTAAACGCTCAAGAAACTTACTGACATGGCATAGGTGATCTTTCCAGTTGTCACTGAAGATTAATACATCATCAATATAAACAACACACCCTGCCAAACCCTCTGTTACAACATTCATGAGCTTCTGAAATGTGGCTGGTGCATTCTTCATACCATATGGCATTACAGAACATGCAAAAGTCTTTCCTAGTGTTACAAAACATGAGATCTCCCTAGCACGTTCAGTCATAGGTACTTGCCAGTATCACTTTAACAAATCAAACTTACTTATGTACCTAGCCTTTCCGATCTTGTCTATGCAATCTTCCACGCGAGGGAGAGGGTAAGTGTCTGTTTTGGTTATCTGATTAACACGTCTGTAGTCAATGCAAAGCCGCTGTGACCCACCTGGCTTAGGGACTAGAGTGACAGGAGAACTCCACTCACTCTGACAGGGCTCAATCATCTTGTGGTCCAACAGGTAGCCAAGCTCCTTCTGGATGAGAGGAACTTTCACTGGGTTCACACGGTAAGGAGGCAGTTTAATTGGCTTTGCGTCTTCAACATCGACATCATGCATCAACACAGTGGTTCTTCCTGGAGTGGCACGGAACACTTGCGGGTACTCCTGCAGTAATGCCGAAAACTCCTGCCTTTCCTCGGGAGGAAGATGAGAAAGCTTAGTCTGGAGATCATTCATGATATCAGGATTCATCCCCAAACTATCACTCAGGCTCATGCTGCATGGGAGAGCTTCACTTGCAGACTTGGGTGGAACAGCTACAGTGCAGACTGGGTTATTTTCGTCCCGCCTGTGATATAACTTTAGCATGTTGATGTGACAAAGTTGCTTGTTCTTTCTACGATCTGGTGTGGCGATGACATAGTTGACATCACTGAGTTTCTTCTCCACGAAATAAGGACCACTAAACTTGGCTTGAAGAGGTTGCCCATGCACTGGTAGCAGAATCAAAATCTGATCTCCTGGCTGAAAGTGGTGTAACCTGGACTTCTTATCATACCAAGTCTTCATCTTCTCCTGAGCAGCTCCTAAATTCTCTCTCACCAGCTGTAAAGCAGTGGACAGCCGCTCTTTAAACTTCATCACATACTCCAGCAGGTTGACGTCATCTTCCTCCGACAGCCAGCATTCCTTGAGTAGCTTAAGGGGTCCTCTTACTTCATGGCCAAACAGTAGTTCAAAAGGTGAGAAGCCCAGTGATTCATTTGGAGATTCTCTTGCGGCAAACACAACGAATGGAAGACCTTTATCCCAGTCTTTCTAATGTTCCAAACAGTATTTCTTGAGCATCGATTTGAGTGTTTGATGATATCTCTCCAACGCTCCTTGAGTCTGGGGATGGTAAGCTGAAGACGTGATCTGGGTGATGCCCAACTCTTTCAGAGACTGCTTGAAAACATTTGACATGAAATTACTTCCCCGGTCTGACTGTACCTCCTTGGGCAGACCAAAACTTTGTGAAGAACCCTAGCATTTCCTTAACCACGTTCTTTGCTGAGATATTTCGAAGTGGAATGGCTTCAGGATAACAAGTAGCCATATCAATCAGGGTCAACACATAAGAAAATCCTGAAGAAGTCTTAGGAAGAGGGCCCACAATATCCACCAACACACGGGTGAAAGGCGCCTCAAAAGGAGGAATGGGAACTAGAGGTGCAACCTTTTCGGTCTGATTACACTTCCCCACAACTTGACAGGTGTGACAAGACTTACAATACCAATAAACATTCCTGAAGATACCTGGCCAGTAGAAGTGTTTCAAAATGCGTGCCACAGTCTTCCTCACTCCAAGGTGTCCTGCCAAACTGGAATCATGAGCCACTCTAATGATATCCTGCCTACAAACACGAGGGATGACAACTTGATGTACAACCTCCCATTCACAGTCGGCTGATACTGTTGGGGGTCTCCACTTCCTCATAAGTACTGATATTATATAATAACAAGTAGAAGCACCAGCTGACTCTTCCTCACTGCAAGCAGAGTTAGCTAGACCTTTCAACTCAGGGTCAGCAACCTGCAACTCAACCAACTCTTGACGAGACAAATTATCAACACTACGGGGTACTGCCTCATCTGGTGAGTGGTCCAAATTAGCAAGAAAAGTGTCAGCTAGGATAACATCATCATCATCATTATCCTCTAAATCACCAGTAACTTTACACTTAGCCCTAGTGACAGCACATGCAGGGAACACATCAGGGACATCACAATCCCGGGTCGCAGCCACTGGCTCACTAGACAACGGAGGAGCTGGACACACTTGACTTCCACCAATATCATTTCCAAGTAAGAAAGTTACACCTGACATTGGGAGTGTCTCAACCAACCCAACCATAACGGAACCATTAGCAAAACCAGACTCTAAATTCACTCTGCACAGAGGGACAGAGAAGTAATTATTCCCTACACCTTGTAAGATTACAGTTTCATCAGAGGAATTAACATTAGAGCCTAGAACACTGGTCAGCATAAGGGATTGGCAAGTACCTGTATCACGATATATTTTAACTGATTTCCTGTTATTATTGTCCAGAGGACTGACAAAACCATCAGACAGGAAATTAGCACATGAACTCTTGAGAGTGTCACCCACGTTACTGCTCAAAAGAGGAGCTCCATCATGTGAATTTAAGTTACCCCTCAAAGCAGGTTCAGTTAACTTAGTTAAAGAATTCTGGGAACTCTCAAGGGTGGACACTAGACCAATTGACTGAATATTTAAAGACTCCTTTTTGTTCACATCACGCTGTCTCCTGAAACATTTCTCCGTAGTATGACCAAGCTTACTACAATAAGTACATTTACTTTTCTGAAATCTAGAGGTGGAACTGGTATTTACTTCCTGAGAAACATCATCTTTATTCTCTTTCCTGTTACCTGTACTCTGAGTAGAGGCAACGTACTTACTCTCAGCTTTCCCTTTTTCTTTAGAATATCTCTTGTGAGTGAGAACATATTCATCAGCTAAAACTGCAGCATCAGACAAATTATCTATTCTTTTCTCATCAAGATATAGGCTTACATCTTTATAAATATACCTCTTGAAGTCCTCCAGCAAAATCGTCTGCTTAAATTTACCAAAATCAGAATCCACATTCTTAGAATTTAACCACTGCTCTAACAGATCTTCTTTGATTTTTGCATACTCAACATGGGATTGCTTATCTTGCTTATAAGTTGTCCTAAATTTTACTCTATAAGCTTCAGGAACAAGCTCATAGGCCTTAAGAATCAAGCTCTTAACTACATCATAATTATCAGATTGATCCTGAGGCAAAGATGCATAAGTTACTTGAGCTTTACCGGTGAGAACAGTTTGAAGGAGTACTGGCCAATACTTTTTGGGCCAATTAAAACCTGTAGCTACCCTCTCAAACAACTGAAAATACTTCGTTAAATCAGATTCATTAAAAGGAGGGACAAGTTTAACATTTTTAGCCACATCAAAATCATCAGAGCTAGATGATCCAGTTCCACATTGTTTCATGCGATACCTCGTACTCATGGTCTGCCTGAATCCCAGCAAGTTCAACTTGTGCCTCAGCCTCCTTAGCACGTGCCTCCTGCAGGGCTAGCTGTAACTTAGCTAATTCAATCTGCGTTTGCTCATTTGGAGGAGTTACATTAAACAAGCTTTCATTAATCATGTCAACAATTTGATCTTTAGAATGATGAGAGCGAACAGCAATTCCCAATTGTTGAGCAACAAGCTTAAGTTCATTCTTTGTTCTGTTTTCTACATCACACACTGTTTGCACATTTGACAAAAAATCTTTGGCTTCATCAAGTGTAGTAATAGTAAACATCATGAATAAATCACAGTTACAAAATATCGAGCAATATCCTTATGATAATATCCTGAATATCCTGATAATAGGTCGCCAAATTTATGTTACGGAACAGAGAAAGATAATGTACACTTTAAGTGAGAATACTAAAAATCACTACTGTCCCGTAAAGTTCCAGGTTGAAAACAAAAGAGTTAGGTAAAATTACAAGTTAAAGTTTAATGCTCAAACTAACAACAAAACATTCAGGACTCATAAGGATAATGTAATGGCAAAAAACAGGTTAAATATATGGTTAACTGCGATAGCCTCTATTAACACGAAATTAGCATGAGTAAATTTATCTAAGTCAGCCCTGATAAAATGAAAATACACTGGGTAATGCTCAGTTAATGCAAGATAAATTATTACAGATACAAACTATTATGAACAATGGCTAACAATAAGAACTTTATATGAATTACAAAAACCTCAATAGGCCTACAAATTAACAACTTATGCTATACAGTACAAGAACAAAATGCAATAACACTTATACTCAAATTACACAGCTGCTAGATGGTTGGAGACTTCCTGAGCACTCACAATAATAACTGTACAGGGGAGGACAGAGATGTGAACAAAATGAGGAGTAGATCTAAGTGGCAATAATGTAGAGACTGAGCTCCTTATATAGGGGCCGGCAGTGCTTGATACAACTTGTAAGAAGGACGCACAAATGAAGCCATGGGGACAAAGAGTTGACAATCCCGCTCTGAACAACAGAAAGAACGACTTACTCTACTATAACGGTAGAAGGGGGGAGTGAGGTAGAACACGCTCGTGATCAAACAGGCAGCACACTGTACGTTAGAATTACACAAAGGATGATGAAATCATAGGCTATGTAATAATATATATATATATATATATATATATATATATATATATATATATATATATATGAATAACTTCGAAGGTTAGAGGAGGCGTGAATGCCTAAAACATAATTATGATACAGCGAATACGGCAAACGTGTGAAGCTAAGGAAACAAATGAATGTACAAGAGATGCATACAGACAGACATAAGCACGAATTGAGGATATACTATACATGACGTGGGTTGCACTTACCATTTTATTTGACAATTGACGGAATGACTGTCTCACAGCGATTGGTGAAACGCACTGAAAATAAATGCGAATGACTTTTTCTTGTGAGGAGACTACTATTTTGAAGGCTTGAATGTTGTGAACTACTGTGTGACCCACTGCTCTGGACGTTGTTCATAGTTCTATTTCTGAGCTTTTATTGCCTGTTTCTGAACCCTACCTTCCAAACACTTTACTGCAAAGTAGGAGCGGGATAAGATGATGGTGATGATGATAAAGGTCTGTCGCTTACATTTTCTTTCGCTGGATAGTTCTCTTGCTCCCATGCTGTCTTGTTCATACTTCTAAGGCCTACTCACTCAGGTAATTTACGACTAACAGGACTGGGATGATGATGATGATGATGATGTAACTCGTAATTTCTCTCTGCAAGCAGGTTATATCCATCTTCCGTCTCCCCCTCCCAGACAGAAAGGCGTCACACTCCATAGTACTGGCGCGCACGGCGTGCGTGCGTGCGGTGCGAGTGTGTGTGTGTGTGTGTGTGTGTGTGTGTGTGTGTGTGTGTGTGTGTGTGTGTGTGTGTGTGTGTGTGTGTGTGTGTGAGCTTGTTTTTGTATGTCTTGGTATTTGTTCACTGCGTGCCGGTTTGGCTTGTGTGTTTTGTAGGCGCCTGCATAAATTCTGTGTGTGTGTGTGTGTGTGTGTGTGTGTGTGTGTGTGTGTGTGTGTGTGTGTGTGTGTGTGTGTGTGTGTGTGTGTGTGTGTGTGTGTGTGTGTGTGTGTGTGTGTGTGTGTGTGTGTATTTCTGCCCGCTGTTTTGGTCTAGATGTACTGTATGTCTAACTTTGTCAAAGTATTTTCTCGCTGTGTACCGGTTTAGATGTGTGTAGCCTATATATATATATATATTTATATATATATATATATATATATATATATATATATATATATATATATATATATATATATATATATATATATATATATAGTGTGTGTGTGTGTGTGTGTGTGTGTGTGTGTGTGTGTGTGTGTGTGTGTGCGCAATATTCTAGCAGACTTCAGGGCGCCTAGACGCGTCACACAGACAAAGAACACATACACACACACGCACGGACAAATAAGGCTTACATATCCGCGCAGGCGCACCCACATAATAGCTCACACACACACACACACACACACACACACACACACACACATGAGCATAGTGATACAGGCACGCACACGAATACACGCTCATTCATTTGTACCCACCTCATTCCTCCACCACGCCCCTCTCCTACCACATTCCCCCCCTCACCCCTTACACCACTCATCTCCCCCTCCCCATGCTCTACACCCCCCGCTCTTTCTCCACCACTCCTACGCCTTGCAATCTTCCTTGACTTCTCTCTTCCCCCTCATTTCCTTACCCCTTATCCAACGCTACCTCACTCTCACACTTCATTCTTCCCTCACCTCTCACCTTTTCTTCACCCTTCCTGCACCCTGCATTCTTTCTTGGTTCATCTCTTCACCCTTTACCTTACGCATTTTCTCATCCTTTGACCTCCATTCCCTACACCTCTTCACCCTTCTTTCACGCTATCACCCTCACCCCTCCCTCACCCTTCCTAATCTTTTCACTCCCTCACTCTTCCTAAACACGGTCACCCCTCCTTTAGTTAACATTCTTCATTTCTCACTTCATCCTCGCTCCTCAGGCATCCTTTCTGAATTCTCGTATTCCCTCACACTACTTCCTACCTCATGCGGCTCCACTTTCTCACACTGCTTCCCCCCCTAACACTGCTTTCCTCCCTCACAATCCGTCTCTCCCTCACTGGCCCATTCATTCACACAGACGGCACTGGTAAGGCTGTGGAGAAAATTGGGCCTTTTCTTCAGTACAACCTCACTCCTATTTGCACTGAACCAGAGCCTTGCGGTAGTGCTTGTGTGGTGCTTGTGTGGCGCTTGTGTTGGTGAGGTGTTGGTGAAGGGCTGGTGCTGGTGTGCTGTGGTGTCAGGCTGGTGTGACGTGGTGCTGGTGTAATGTGGTGCTATACGGTGTGCTACTGGTGTTTGTGTGGTACAGTGTTGGTGTGGATGTAGTGTGTTGCTAGTGTTGGAGGAATTTGGTGTTAGTGTTCTTCTATCTATCTATAGCCCGACGCCCTAATCCCACAAAGGATGGCCGCAGACAAAACGCCTCCAAGTCGCTCTGTCACCCACCATTTGACTACCCTCCCACCAGCTCACCTCCCCTCCCTCATATACCTCTCAACTCCATCCCTCCACCTCATCCTCGGTCTACCCCTCCCTCTCCCTCCCTCTACCTCACCTACATACACCTTCTTAGTCAGTCTTTCATTCTCCATTCTCTCCACATGTCCAAACCACCTCAGTGTATTTCTACTAATCTTCTCAACCACATCCACATCCACCCCACAACATTCCTTCACTTCTTCATTCGTCAACCTGTCCCTCCATGTCACTCCACATGCTCCTCTCAAGTAACTCATTTCCACTGCTCTCACTCTTGACTTGTTCCCCTCTTGCAAGGTCCACGCCTCGCTTCCATACGTCAGGGTAGGGATCACAATACTATCATGCAGTGACTTCTTAACTTCCATACTCACCTCCCTATTTCTCATCACTGCTTTCAGTGAACCAACAACCTTCCTTCCCTGCTGTAACCTTTCACGCACTTCATCCCCCAAAGTTCCATCCTTACTCATCACATTACCCAAGTACTTGAATGCACTCACATTCTCCATATCCTCACCATCCAACCTCACTGTACATTCTGTGACTTCATTCCTCTCAAACACCATAACTTTACTTTTGTTTACATTAACTTTCAGATTCCTCCTCCTACACACTGTCCCAAATTCATTCACCAAATCTTGCAACTCCCATTCATCTTCACTCAACAATACTGTATCATCAGCAAACAGCAACACCGGAATCATCCAAATCTCACCCTCATTCATTAGAGCCACCACCACATCCACTGCCCTACCTTGCACCTCCCTTTACAACCCCATCCATGTATATATTAAACAGCCATGGAGACATCACACAACCCTGTTTCAATCCCACAATGAGATCAAAGAACTCACTCAGCTCACCATCCACTCGCACCGTAGCCCTAGCTCCTTCGTACATACTCTTCACAGCACTCAACAATTTCCCCTCTACTCCATACATTCTTAATACCTTCCACATACCTTGCCTATCTATTCTGTCATAAGCTTTCTCCAAGTCCATGAAAGCAGCATACACTTTCTTTCCCTTAACTAGATACTTCTCCACTAAACATCTTAGAACAAATATCTGATCTACACACCCTCTTCCCTTCCTAAATCCCCCTTGTTCTTCTCCAACTAGCTCCTCTGTCATATGCCTAACCCTATCAACGAGTATTCTACCATATATTTTATCACTCACACTATGAAGGCAAATACCCCTATGGTTACCACATACTTCTCTCTCCCCTTTTCCTTTGTATAAAGGAACAATTATACCTGATTTCCAATCCTCTGGAACCCTTCCCTCTTCCCAAGCCAATCTACACAACATCCATATCCACTCCACAACAATCTCACCCCCATACCTCAGCATTTCACCACACACTCCATCAATTCCTGGGGCCTTTCCCAACTTGATCTTCTTCATTGCTTCCACTACTTCCGCCCTACTGATCTCTTCCTCCCTCCTCTCATCTCTTCTTCTCCCAACCATTCCCCAACCACTTATACTCGCACTGCTCTCACTCTCTACATTCAACAAATCCTCAAAGTGCTCCTTCCATCTCCTCAATTTCTCTCCCTTCTCCACCAACAATCTATTATTCCTTTCTTTCACTCCCCTACTATTTCCCCTTTCACACTGCCTTACTTTCTATACCTCCTTCCAAAACAATTTCTTACTCTCCCTCCATTTCACACTCAGATTCCTCCCAAACTTTTCATCCACTTTCTTCTTACTCTCCTTCACCAGTCTCTTCACCTCCCTTCTCCTGCTCACATATACCTCTCTCTTCTCTCTCTCATCTTCTCCCTTACCTCTGCTCGCGAACCATTCACTATATGCCTTCTTCTTGGTGTTCTTACAGAGTGATACTGGTGTTAGTGTAGTGTGGCTTTGGTGTAGTGTAGTAGTGATGTTCATGTTATTATTTTTTATGCTAGGAAGAAGGAACCAAAGGCCACAAGCCCGCAAACTGTTCCTTCCAAGAGAAAAAAATACAAGCGAGAGCCGAACTCAAGATCCGATTATTTCGAGATGCCTGGACACATTGCGTTTGAAAGACTTGAGATCATAGCTAGCAGGAAATACAGACAGAGGGAGACAGTTCCAAAGTTGACCTGTTACATAAATAAAGGACTTGGAGTAACGGTTAACTCTTGCATTAGAGAGTTAGACAGAAAAGGGATGAGAGTCTGCTGCTAGACGAGTGCTACGCGCCCGTCGTAGAGGTGGAGGTATGCAAGCAGTGTCGTAGAGGTGGAGGTATGCAAGCAGACAGTCCAGAGGAGCAGTGACTATTGAAGCAGCGATAGAATAGAGATAAAGATGCACCGGTGCGGCGAAGAAAGAGAGGTTGAAGGGAGCCAGTACGAGGAGGAGAGATAATGAGACGAAAAGCCTTTGACTCCACCCTATTGAGAACAGCTGTATGTGGGGAGCCTCCCCACACATAAGAGTTGTACTCTACATTGAGGCGGATAAAACCCCTGTATAGAGTCCACAATTGTGCAGGGGTAAAGAAGGAACGGAATCGGCTTAGCACACCCAATCTCTTGGAAGCAGATATTGCAAGAGATGTAATATGATCTTTCCAAGATAAGTCCCGAGTGAATGAAACCCCAGGCATGTTCAAGGATGATGCAGGATTAAGCTGAATATCATTAAACATTAGTGGGTATATTTATGGAAGATTTTGTCGGGTTGATAGGTGTGCGAACTGAGTTTTTGATGCATTAAAAACAAGATTATTTTTACCCAGTCAGAGATAAGAGCCAAGTCAGACATTAGGTGTGCCAAAGCCTCATCCCTTGTCAGTTGAAGTCAATGCTGAGATGGACGTTGCGGGAACCGAATGGAAAGGTGAAGGGTGGAGTCATCAGCATACGAGTGGATAGGGTTAGATGTACAGCTTAGAAGGTCACTGATAAATAAAAGGAAGTGAGTTGGTGATAGGACAGAGCCCTGAGGAACACCAATGTTGATAGATCTAGGAGAAGAACGATGGCCGTCTACAACAGCTGCTATAAAACGACCAGAAAGGATACTATAGATGAAGGCACAGATAGAAGGATAAAAACCGTAAGAGGGCAGTTTGGAAATTAAAGATTTGTGCCAGACTCGATTGAAAGCCTTTCAGATGTCAAGTGCAATGGCAATGGCAAAGCTTTCGCCAAAGTCCCGAAAGGAGGATGACCAAAGTGATCGCCAGTGGAGCGTCCCTGACGGAACCCATACTGACGATCAGGAAGAAGGTTGTGATAGGAAAGATGCATTAAAATTTTTTTATTAAGAATTGATTCGAAACCTTTTGAGACACAGGATGTTAAAGCAACTGGACGATAGTTAGAGGGTTGGGAATGGTCACCCTTCTTTGCGACTGGCTGAATGAGAGCAAACTTCCAGCAAGAAGGAAAGGTACAAGTTGAAAGACAAAGGCGAAAGAGTTTACACAGGCAAGGTGTCAGCACAAAAGCACAGTTCTTGAGGACAACAGGAGGGACCCCATCAGGCCCATATGCCTTGTTAGTAATGAGGCCTGTGATGGCAGAAAATACATCAGCTGAGGAAATTTTAATGTCAGCAATGAGGAAGTCAGAGGGGGGAAGTGATGGAGGAACAGCAACGGAATCATCGAAGATGGAACTGGAGGAGAAAGTCTGAGCGAAGACATCTGCTTTCTCAGTAGAAAAAATAGCTACAGAACCATCAGAGTAGAAAAGAGAAGGGAAGGATGATGAGGTAAAGTTGTCAGAAAGGTTTTTGGCAAGGTGGCAGAAGGAACGGGAAGAATTCGAGTTGGAGAGTTGAGAGCATTTAGTACGGATGAAATTATTTTTAGCAGAGCAAAGAACAGACTTAGCATGGTTCCGGGCAGAAACATAAGAAAGATGTGATTCAGGGGTGGGTTGGCTTTGGTACCTTTTATAGGCCCTCTCCTTGTTGTGGACAACATTAGAACAAGGTGTGGTACTGGTGCTGGTGTACTGTAGTGTGGTGCCGGTGACAGTGTGGTACAGTAGTGGTGTTGGTGTTGGTACACTGTGGAAATGGTGTTAGTGCAGTGACGTGTTGGTGCTGGTGTACTGTGATGTCAGGTACAGTGGGTATTGGTGCTGTGTGGTGTTGGTGTTATTGTGGTGTGGTGTTAGTGTTGGTAAGGTGTGGTAATGGTATCAGTACAGTATGTTGGTGTAGTGTGGTCTTGGTGTTGGTGTAGCGTGGTGTAGTGAGGTGTAGTGTGGTATTAGTGTAACGTGGTGATGATGATGTAGTGTGGTGTTGGCTGTGGTTGTGGTGGTGAAGTGTGATGCTGACTGTGGTTGTGGTGGTGGTGAGGTGTGGTGGTGCAGCGCGGCGTTGGGGTAGTACAGTCTGGGGTTGGTGTAATGTAGTGATGTTGGTGGTATACTGCGAGGCTGGTGTAGTTTAATATTTATGAAGAGTGGTACAGACTCAAGCTTGACCTACGTGGTGTGAGATATACACTATTCCAGTATACTGTATGCCTCTGATTCCAATACTCAAAGCATGTGTGTTAGTTTTATATTTTCTTATTTTGAGGCTTCCCAAAACCACTTCGTTACCATTTTGTATTGCATACGTGACACAATGCTATCTTTTATTTATTTATGCGAAGTGATGCCAATGATACAATTATGAAATAGCATACCAAAAATATTAATGTGTAGTACGTATATTTAATTGTAAAGGACGAGATATAACGATGCCTCCTATAACATCTAATCTTCTGGCCTCAGTGTTGTAAAAGTATAGTTGCCTCAGCACTTGTGACTCGCATACAAATCCATCTGCCTTACCCTCACGTTTCCGCGTACTCGTAACCTACTCTTATTTTCGTGTCAGATATAACTGCCTAAATTTCTCTGAGATGGTATGTAAAATACCTGAATAACACACACACACACACACACACACACACACACACACACACACACACACACACAGTCTCTCACCTCTCCCATACCTGTGGTACAGTGGTAGAGTGTGCGTTTCGTACACGGGTGGACCAGGGTTCGCGCCCCGCCAGGGTAGTAAACTTTGTGAGTGTTCACCCGGCCACGTACTGCATTGGCGGACACAAGGGGTGCTGTGGTTGAACCAGTGTCGCTTACTGTAAAGTATGCTTGCACCCAGTCGGCTTGCGCGGGCCGATTACACGTGGTTCACAGACTACACACACATCCAAAGCCACTCCAACACTACAGTTACACTTACAAGCACTTCTCACCCTACATACAATCTCTACCAGACAGCCTAAGCCACTTGGTAGAGATACATTGGCTGTATCGTCCCGACTTCGTTCGGGATAGGCCGGTCCTGCAGTGGATACTCAAACAGCTGATGATGATGATGATATCTATATATAAGTAGAAAAGTTAGAGGGTAAGGAAGATTGCGAGAGATGAGGGAGATAGTGAGGGTGAAGGAGAGTATACTGTGTAGGTGAGTGACCGGTGAGGGAGAGTGTGAGAGGGGGTGTGGGTGGAGAGTGTGTGTGACAGGGAGAGTATAAGGGTATGGAAAGGTGAGGGAGAGTGTAAGGACGAGAGAATGTGGGTGGAAAGTGTATAGGTAAGAGAGAGAATAAGGGTGAGGAGAGGTATGGGAGAGTTGGAGAGGTGAGAAACTGCGTGTGTGTGTGTGTGTGTGTGTGTGTGTGTGTGTGTGTGTGTGTGTGTGTGTGTGTGTGTGTGTGTGCGTGCGCGAGCGTGTGTGTGTGTCTGTGTGTGTATGTGTGTGTGTGTGTGTGTGTGTGTGTGTGTGTGTGTGTGTGTGTGTGTGTGTGTGTGTGTGTGGAGAGACAGTGGAGATGAATGGCGAACTGTGTGACTGTGACTGATACAAGAAAGAAGCTATATCTTGGATGTGCCGAGCAGACTGACCGTGAACACAGGGACAATTTGGTGTGAAGAGGAGCCATATTTTGCGGGGGCTTAAGAGGCTATCCAGTACCTTCATATCGATGTATGTTGCAGGTTACACTTTACTGACATAGTGCTTTACATCCTTCCATACCGTAAATATAATTTTTTAAAATATCAACACGGCCTGCAAACTACCTAACGCAAGTGAATAAGACATAATAATCCTGTGCTCTCCCTCGCCCTACCTCTCTCTCAGTTAATTAATTGATTTACGATATACATGTATTATTAATTCTCACCTTCCGGAATGTCCCTCCTCATACTGTTATTGCTACCTTGTTATTTATTACTTTCATCCTCTGTCCTCCCTCTCCAGTGATCCCCCAGTTCCTCTCTCTCTCTCTCTCTCTCTCTCTCTCTCTCTCTCTCTCCCTGTATGTGTGTGTGTGTGTGTGTGTGTGTTCCTATTTCATCCTCACCTAACTTTCACTTCTTAGCATTTCATTCCTGATTCTTTACTTTCTCTTCATTCTTTATTCTATTTTACCTTCCTCAATCTCTCACTCTCTCCTATTTTTTCCATTCTCGTGTACTTTCCTACCTCTCATTCTCTTCTTTCTCTCTCATTCTCTTATTCTTTCCTACAGCCTCATTTCTGTCCTACCTGCTTCTTTCCTGCTTCCTTCATTTTCATATTTTCTCCTGTCTCCTACAGTCCCTCATTCTTTCCTATTTCCATCATTCTCTCCTACTTTCTCAATCCTTTATTCCCTCTTAACTCGCATTTTCTTTTTTCTCTTTCATTCTCTTCTACTTCTCTCAGTTTCTTATTCGTTCCTACCTTCATCTTTCTCTTCTACCCTCATTCTCTCCTTTCTCCCTCATTCTCTCCTACCTCCACTAGTCCCTCATTCTCCACCCGCTTCCCTCCCCGACACTCTCATTACCTCTAGTTAATCATTTCCGTCACTTCACTTCATCCCCACCATCCCTTCCCCCTTCACTCCCTACCCTCTCCCATCCTTTCCGTCCCTTACCCCTCACTCCCTCATCCCCCCAAATCCTCCCCTCACTCCCTCATCCCCCCGAATCCTCCCCTCACTCACTCCCCTTATCCCCATCATCCCTTTCCCCTCATTCCAACTACCACATCACCACCATCTCACTTCTCAAATTCCTACTCTCCCATTCACCCATCTTTCACTTTCACTTCCTCCTCCATTTCCACCTTCCCTAACCCCTATTTCCTTTCCCTAATCCACACTCTTCCTCTCCCCTCAGTACCTACCCCTTTCCTACATTTCCTCCCCTCTCACTCCCTTACCCCATTTCTGCCGTCCCTCACACTCTTTTCCCATCACTTCTCACTCCTACCCCCCCCCATCCTCTCCATCATTCACCCCCTCTCCAGATCCCCTCCTGTACCTTACTCTTCACCCTCACTTCCCCATCATTTTCTATTAATCATCTCTTCCCCCTCCCTCACCTCTCCGTCCTTCACCCTCTTCCCCCCCCCCCAACGAGAGGAGGGGGTGGTCAATCAATGAAGGCAGACACTACGTAACAATTACAGTGATAAATGCTTGCTCTCTCCCCCACTACCCGCGATTTCCCTTACACTCCCCCACCCCTCACCTTCTCGCACATTCCCTCCCACCACTACCTCTCCTCTCTCCCCCACAACCACCACTACCTCATTTGCTCAAACAGTCCACCCCATCTTCACACCACTTCCATTCTTCCCTCACACACTCCCTCCTGCCCACACCACCGCCACCGACTACCACATTTGCTCACACAGTCCACCCCATCTTCACACCACTTCCATTCTTCCCTCACACACTCCCTCCTGCCCACACCACCGCCACCATTCTTCCCTCACACAACTACTCATTACCACCACCAACCTTAACATACTGCCCACCATACATTCGCTACCACTTCTCCCCCACACACTCGCTATTACCCCTCCCTCACACTGCTACCATCCCTCCCTCACACTCATTTCCAGTCATCACCTCTCCTGCACAATCATTTTCCCTCACCACCACACCTCACACCCCTCTCACACTTCTCACACCAGCGCCACAATCCCTCCTCCCTCACTCACTCCAACCCCTCCACATTATTTCCCTCCCTCCCTCACATTACCACCACCACCATCCCCCTCCACAATCGACCCCTCCACACTATCACACTCCCCACATCACTAACATTCCTCTTCCTCATAATCCGTCCACCAACCCTCCCTCACATTCCCCACATTCCCTCACACTCGTCCCCGCCCGTCGCTCGCTTTTTCTCACTTTCACCACCACCACCTCACGCTCTAACAATGTCACTTTACATTATGCCACTCTCCCTGACCTTTTCCTCGCTGCCCACGTATTCTACTGCCCTTGATCCTCCACTCCCTGACAATTTCTTACTCCCTTCTTGCTTCCATACCTGACAACCCTCACAGTACCTAACTCGCCCACACTTATAGTATCATTATTCACTCCCTCCCTTAATGCTCCCTTACATCTCATCCTTGCCCATTTTCTCTCCCTACATTCCCTTACTATACATTTTATCCTCACCTCCACCCTTTTTCTCTCCCTGACTCTCCCTCACCCAGTTATTTTACAGCTTGCCAGTTACCTAATACTCAACTGACCCCTAATACTCTCCTCCTCTGATCCTTATACTCACAGCCCCTCCCTCATCCCTTCCTTCACCCCACACTCTGACACTTTCTCATACATTCATCTCCTAATACTTTATCACTTATGACACTGACTCTCTTTACCCGCTCACTCTGACATTCTTTCACAATCAGGTTCTCTGTCTGTCTGTCTGTCTGTCTCTCTCTCTCTCTCTCTCTCTCCATCCCCGCTGTCTATCACACTTGCCCTTTCACATGCTCCCATCTTAGTTCAATCACTCTTTCTCTCTCTCTCTCTCGTCTCTCTGTCTGTCTGTCTGTCTGTCTCTCTCGTCTCTCTGTCTGTCTGTCTCTCTCTCTCTCTCTCTCGTCTCTCTGTCTGTCTGTTTCTCTCTCTCTCTCTCTCTCTCTCGTCTGTCTGTCTGTCTCTCTCTCTCTCTCTCTCTCACACACACACACACACACACACACACACACACACACACACGCAAACCAAGAAATAAGCACTCAATCTCCTTCAACCCTCACACTGTCTCACCTGCTCCGTCACACTCACACTCTCCCTTGCCTCTCTGTCTCCCTCCCCCCTCACACACTTTCCCTCACCCTCACACCCTTCCTTACCCCTCACACGCTCCCTCGCACTCATATTCTCCCTCATCACTACCTTCTCCGTCACCCTTTCATTATCCCTCTCCCCTCACACTTTTTTTTTATCATCATACTGTCCCTCATCTCTCATACTCAGGCTCATTCTCACACTATCCCTTATTCCTTGTTCTTTCCCTCATCCATACACTCTCCGTCACTCTCACACTCTCCTACTCTCCCTCACGCTTCACATTACCTCACCCTCATACCCCCTCACACTGTATCTCACACCTTAATATCAACATCACACTCTCCCTCATCCCTCACGATCACCCTCACATTCTCCCTCACCCCGTAATATCACCCTCACACTCTCCCTCGCCCTTCAAGATCACCCTCACACCTTCCCTCACCCCTCACTATCACCCTCACACTCTCCCTCACCCCTCGCTCTGACCTTCACAGTCTCCCTTACTCTTACACGCTCTCCCATACACTTACCCTTACCCTTCACTCTCACCCTCACACTCTTATACTCATCCTATCACTCTAACACTGTCCTCTCTCACCCCATTAAGGTCACCCCATGATGTTCTTAATCTTCATTCCTCTCACTCCTCCTCCCCCTCCCCTTCCATCTCTCATTATCTCTCCCATCAGTTCCCTTCCTCCCCCTCCCCTTATGACTCATGCTGTCTACTTTTTCCCTCCCTTCTACTTTTTGCTCTTCTTTCCCGTCTGCCTCTCATTCATGAATCGTAATTACCTTTTGCCTCCTCTATAATGTCTCCTTTTCCCTGCATCTTCTCTCCTATACTCCTCCTCTTCACAGACGCCTGGTGTGCGAGCAGCGCGTTTGCTGCCATAGTGTTCTTAGGAGAAATGTTTGATTTAAACATTAACTACTCCCACAATGTCGGCCACAAACCACTCATCTTCACAGGATCTACCGGTACTACCTCCATCCTGTGCCTCCACCCATCATCATCCCACCCAATCTCCCCTTTCCATATATATATATATATATATTTTCATCATCGAATTTCTAAATGAACACCACCCTTCGTACAACGTCTGTTTTCACTGGGTTTCTATCTTCTGCACCGCCACACAATCCAACACCAACCTAACTTGTCCTGCCCACTCATTTCCAAGGACCTCAACTAATTTTTGTTCCCCTAAAGAACTTCTAAGAGAAATATATGATTTATAACTTTCCAGCCAACCAACGGCGCCAGTTTTCAGAGGCCATAATTATTTCCCCCATCATGCCTCACACATCCCTAGCTCATCCTGCCCGCTGCACTTCCCCTATCCAACTCATTTCTGCTCTAATGATGATCCAATAAGAATTATTGCTGCGGCTACTGGCTGACCTACAACACCCACCTTTACGGAAAAAACTTCCCCATCGTGCCCCACCAGCCACCATCATCTTAGCTTAAACCGCACACTCTCTGACCACCCCCCTCAAAGCTGAATGACCTGGACTGATATATATTTTTAAAATGGATCACATCGCCATGGGTCATTACTGGTACACACCTTTATAGGTATGACCTGAAGCAATCTGTACCGACTGAAATATCGACCTGATGGTTATGAATGGATCTAAACTGAATGAAACAGGCCTAAACTGATCTGTTTAGGTCAAAACATAGGTGTAGCTTGAATGATCTACATGAACATGAATGGATACGAATGAGCATTAGCTAATATAGCTGGATCTGGACTAATCTGACTGGCCCTACACTGATCCGAGTGGGGCCCGTTAGATGTGACGGCCGTGAATGGACTAAACTAGACATATGGTACCTAAATGGAATTAAATGATCATGAACTTGGCCAAATGGACCTGACTGAGCCTAATGGATGTGGCAGACTTGAATGGGTTTAAACAGACTTGTGTGGACATAAATGACCATAAGCTGGCGTAACTGGCCTGACTGGGTCGGAATGGATGTGACGAGCCCAGCCGCTCCTGAAGTGGCATTGATGAACGTGAGTGAAAGTAGGTGGACCCGAATAAGTGTGCTTGGGCCTGAAAGTCTCTGAACTGATATGACTGCTCTGGACTGGATGTGTAGGGTCTGGATGGAACATGGACCGAATGGTCCTAAGCTAACCTATCATCTTTATCTATTGCCAGTCGCCTTAATCCCGTACAGGGTGAACACAAACAAAGCGCCTCCATGTCTCCCTGTCCCCCGCCATTTCATGCCCTGTTCCCAGCTCACACCCCTCTCACTCATATACCTCTCCACTCCATCCCTCCATCTCATCCCGCTAACCTAGCTGGCCATAAATGGACCTGACCTGGTCTGAAAATAGTCCTAAACTACCTGGGCTGAACGACATGTGAACAGCCTGAATGGGTAATTAATGGGGTAAAAAATGGACAAAACTGAACCCAAAGGAGCCAAATGGACATGGATTGCCCTGAAATGAACCGAAATGAAGACTTATGCGATTTGATTTCTTACTGAACCTAAGCTGACTTACATGGATCAAAACTGAAACTCACTGGATTTGAACTCAGAGAAATGTGCCTGAAATGTGGTGGGTGGGTGTGCACATAGTTGACAAGACCTGAAATAAAGGATGCAACCGTACTGAAACGATATGATATTTACATGATTGTCCAGGGTAGGGTGTGAAAAGTCTACGTAAACTAGAAGCAACCTTAATCCCATCAGTCCCATAACTTTTTTTTTCTTTATACCACCAGACGAACCACTTCAACTTAGGTATGATCTCTAGAACTGAAGGAGTTATTGAAGCTTATACCTAACCCCTCCGCATATGAAACAGCTCTCCTAAGCTGAATAAAATTGTGAGAATGTAGCAGGAATTAAATGAAAATCGGATTACAAGGGTTAGAATGAGGACTGGATGAACATGTTGCCAGTTAGATCACGCAGGAGAGGGAGGCCGAGGATGAGGTGAAGGAATGGGTGGACAGGTATGTGAATGACAATGGTGTGAGATGGAGGAAGGGCAGCCTGATGGAAGAGGGCAGAGAGACGAGGAGGCGATTTGTTCAGGCCACCCCGTCTGGAATTAAGTGGTCAGACTATTAACAAACAGCTAGGTAGACTGATAGACAGATAGATAGATGGATAAGATAGATAGATGGATACGATAGATAGATAGATAGGTACGACAGATAGGTAGACAGATAGGTAGGCAGACGACTGTTATTTATGACCCGTCCCCACCCCGGAGGGGATCGGAGACGGATATTGTTTTTACTCGGTTTGTTTTTTGTTTCTCTCTCTGTTAACAACTTTATGCGACAACTACTGGTGTGATTCTGACTAAAATTAAAGGGATGATGGGCTATGACTTTCTGATGACCTTATTAAATTTGGGGCCAAACTGGGCCAAGGCCCAGGCTGTAGGCCTAAAAAATGTAAAAAAACGGGGACGGGTAAAAATCGTGTTTTCGCCATAACTCCTTCCAAATTCGTTATATCGACATGAAACCAAAACCTAACGGTGCATCTATCAATCCCCATCCTATAACATGCCTCATTGCATCAGGGGGGGGTCACCCCCCAGTTAGCGGCAGGGGGGTCAACGTACGATGGGGCAGGCCTAAAATTTCAAATGGGCATAAAATCGTCAATTTTCACCCGATTTACTCCATATCTGATACCGGTATGTGACACCACTGACTAGATATTCTGGTGTGTTTATATGTCAACACTAAAATGACTGCCGGGGACGGGTTTGCTGTGCCTTGACGCCGCTTCTTGTTCTCTGATGATTTTGCCAACTGACGGTAACGGTAAGAGGACGCAGGTACGCGATCAACGAAGACGATTTTATTTTTCCTTCCCTCACGTTGGCCATGACACATTACTTATACCGGTACCTCCACAATTCTCTCTCTCTCTCTCTCTCTCTCTCTCTCTCTCTCTCTCTCTCTCCACACAATTATACATCTTCATTACCCTGTCCTCCTCTCCACATCTATTTCATTTCCGCCAAAGTAGAATTTATGAGGGTATGAGAGGAGGTGAGAAAAAGTAGGATGAGAGTAGAAGGATAAGGAAAGCGAGAAAATGAAGACAGAAGAAAAATGAGAGAGAGAGAGAGAGAGAGCAATTGAGATAAGCCACAGGTCCTCTTAGTCAACACTACCTGAGGCAATAACCTGTCTCCCCTCACTCACTTTCTCATTTTCTCACTCTTTCACTTTCACTCACTGCTCACGTTTTATAATTTTTCACTGGTATTAAATTTCTTGCCTCTTTTTCATTCTGTAATTCATTTGTTCATTCACTCTACCTCTTCCTCACTTTCTTTTTTTCTTTTAATTCACTATTTCACTCATTTTTGTTCTCTTCCTCTCTCACTCATTTGCTCATTTGTCAATTATTCATTCCTTCTTTTTCATATCTCACTCGCATTCTTCACTTATTCATTCGCTTTTCTCTTCCTCACTCATTCACTCATAACTTCACTTTTCACACATCCACGTTTCTTTCTCTTTTCCTCACTCACTCATCCACTCTTTACCTCTTCACTCACTCATCCACTTTCCTCCTCCTTCTTCAAACTCTCATTCATCCACTCATTATCTCTATCTTCATTCATTCACTCATTTTTGTTTCTTCACTCATTCACAACTCATTCATTCACCTTTATTTTCTACTCACTCACTCTCTCATTCACTCACTTGGGTTTGTTCACTTTTCTTTCTTTTCCACATTCCTTCCTTCCTTCACTTATTTATTCATTCATTCATTCACTCTTCTTTTTCACTCCCTCACTCATTCATCACCTCACTCTTCAATCACCAATTCACTCTTCTTTTCCTCCTCATTACTCACTCAATTACTCTTTATATTATCTCACTTTTTCACAATATTCATCCACTTTCTTTCTCCCACACATTCGTACATCTTTCTTCCTCCCTCCCTTCCTCATTATCTTACTTTTCACTCACTCACTCACCATCTCACTTTTCACTCACTCCACTATTATCTCACTTCCCACTCACTCACTCATTATCTCACTTTTCACTCATTCATTATCTCACTTTTCACTCACTCATTCATTATCTCACTTTTCACTCACTCATCTCACTTTTCACTCACTCACTCATTATCTCACTTTTCACTCACTCGCTCATTATCTCACTTTTCACTCACTCATTATCTCACTTTTTACTCACTCATTCATTATCTCACTTTTCACTCACTCACTATCTCACTTTTCACTCACACTCAATATCTCACTTTTCACTCACACTCAATATCTCACTTTTCACTCACACTCATTATCTCACTTTTCGCTCACTCATACATTATCTCACTTTTCAATCATTCACTATCTCACTTTTCACTCACACTCAATATCTCACTTTTCACTCACACTCAATATCTCACTTTTCACTCACTCATACATTATCTCACTTTTCAATCACTCACTATCTCACTTTTCACTCACTCATTATCTCACTTTTCACTCACTCATTATCTCACTTTTCGCTCACTCACTCATTATCTCACTTTTCACTCACTCATTCACTATCTCACTTTTCGCTCACTCACTACCTCACTCTTCGCTCACTCATTCTCTCACTTTTCACTCAATTTTAAGCCACTCTTCCTTATTTACTCGCATTCTTAACCCATGAGTATGTGGGGAAAAGAAAGCAGACGAATGATATGAAAAAAAATGAGACAACGGGTGAATGAGTGAGTAAAGAGGAGAAAATGAAGAGTGAATGGGTGATTGATGAAGAGATGATGAGTGAAAGAATGAATGTGAATGAGAGGAAAAGTGATTGAATTAATAAATGCATGAAGGAAGGAAGGAAAGAATGTGGAAAAGAAAGGTGAACAGACCTGAATGAATGAGAAAATGAATGAATGAGTGAGTCAGTGAGTAGCAAATAAAGAAAAGTGACTGAGCTGGTGAATGAGTGAAGAATAAACATCAGCAAATGAGTAAGCCAACAGCGAAATAATGAGTGAATGAATAAGAGACTGATGAAGAATAAGGAAAGTGAATAAGTGAGTGAAGACGTAATGAGTAAATGAGTGGGTGATGAAAAGTGAAAGAAAAGTGAAAGTGTAAAAAGTAAGATAACGAGTGAATGGGTAAAAGAAAAGGAATGAGTGCAGGAAAAATAAAAACATTGGTCAGCGAGTGAGATATGAAAAAGGAATGACTGATTGACGAATGAGCAAATAAGTGAGCGAGGAAGAGAACAAAAAAGTAAAATAGTGAGTTAAAAGAATGTAAAGAGAGTGAGCGAGTGAGATTCTATTCGTGCCATCTCCTTACGATTCCACGCAACCCAAGTGAGGATCTTCTTACTAGAGGGGATGTAGTTTTAATTAATTCCGTCTCTGCTATGGTTCTCTCTAAACTAAAAAATAAAGAAAGAAAGAAATATTGTGGCAGTTAGAATAAAACTTGAAATAAATCTTAGGGTTGTTGGCGTTAAGGTCTTTTCTTCCTATTTTTTCCTCTCTCCACACATTCGCTTACTGTCTTATTTTTGTTCAGTATTTGTTTACCTTATTCAATGTTCGTAATTTTAACTTTTTCTTACGTCTGCCTATATTCCTTCCTTCACACACACACACACACACACACACACACACACACACACACACACACACACACACACACACATCAGCTCCTCTCCTCCCTCCTCATCCATTTCTGATTTAATAACTGAATCATATTTCCTTCCTTACCCTCTTCCTCTCCTTTCCTCCTCCTACCCCCTCACCCCTGTTTGTCTGTCTGTCTGTCTGTCTGTCTGTCTGTCTCTCTCTCTCTCTCTCTCTCTCTCTCTCTCTCTCTCTTTCCCTCTCCAATCATGCCATCTACCCTTTCACTCTCCTTCTCATTTCTTCCCTCCTCACTTACCCATCTACCTCCATTCCCTTACCTTTCCTTGATATGGTAACGCTACCCTCCCTTTCCTTCCATTTTCCTTAAAGCATCCTACTCACCCCCGTCTTCCTTCCCCCCTTACCTCATTCCTCCTCACCTCTTTCCCACCTACCCTCTCTTCCGTTTTCTTCTTCTCTTTCATGCTTACTCATCCTCCCTCCCTTCCTCCCTCCCTCTCTCTTTCCTCATCCCTTCCATATCGCCTAGTTTCCCCCTTACCCTTTCTCTCCATCTCATTAGCCTAACCACTTTCCCTCCATTTCATTATCCTCTTTCCCTCCCTCGCTCTTACCCCATATCACCTTCCTTCCCTCCCTCGTGCCCCGTATCACATTCCTTCCCTCCCTCCTACCCACATTACCCTCCTTCCCTCCCTCCCCCCCTCTTAAACCACTTACCCCTTAATTCCCACTCATCCTTCCTCCCATCAATCTACTTTCTCTCCCTAAACCACCTAGCCCCGCTCCCCCCCCCCTCTCTTCCTCGACCCACACTTCCTCTCTCCTCCTCTCTCTCAACACTTTCCCCTTCCCTACCCTCCTTTCTCCTTACACTCTCTCTTCCCTTTCCCCCCCTACCTCCCTCACTCTCTCCCTTCACTCTCCCCCTCCTCTCCCTCATCCTGCACTCCATAGCCTCCCTTCTTTTTCTCTTCCGTTCCCTTGACTCCTCTTTCCCCGTTCTCCCTTCTTCTACCCCCCCTTCTCTCTCTCTCTCTCTCCATGAACTCCCCTTCCTCCCTCCCGTCCCTAATTTTTTATATGCCTAGCTACTCTTTACAGACTTTCCTTACACGGCTCCTCTCTCTCTCTCTCTCTCTCTCTCTCACACACACACACACACACACACACACACACACACACACACACACACGCACGCACGCACGCACGCGCGCCCGTTCATTCTACCATAAACTTTCCTTTCTGACCCTCTATAAACTCTTTCATGATCTTTTCCTTCAATTTTCTGGCTATCTTTTTATTTCCCTCCATTCATTCCCTCCACTCTTCTCCATCCCTCTCCTCCCTCCTTACCTTCTCATCCACCCCCATAACCTTCCATCTGTCAACTTCCAGGCATCTAACCTCCCCTCCCATCCCCTCTCTCCTCCTTCTCCTCCTCCTCTTTCGCTTCTCTTCTTTCTTCTCCCTTCTCTCTCTCACAATCCCTTTTTCTCTCATAATATCCTATGCCTTACTCTCGCTCTCCCCTCTCTCTTTCATCCCCCTCCACTCCCTCTCCTCTCCCTTTTTCCTTCTCGCTCACACTCTTCTTCCTTCTTAATATCCCATTCCCCCTACCTTCCCTCCCCCCATCTCTTCTTCCTACCCCTTCTCCTCCCCTTTCATTCATTTTGTACCTTCTTCCATCCCTCCCACATTCTCTCCTTGCTTAAGAGAATCTTACTCCCATTTCTTTCCTTCCCTCATTCCCTTCTCCCATGCCCTTTCATAATATTTGTCTCGTCTTCCTTCTCTCCCACACTGTTCTTCTCTTACCGTCCCTGGCCCTATTTCTTCCTTTCCTCCTACCTCTTCTTCATCCTCTCCCTCCCCTCTTCATCCTCTTTCTTCCCTTCCCCTCCCTTTTACATCTTTTTCTCCTATCCTCCCTACTCCCCACCCACCCTCTTGTCTCCAAATCCTCTGCCTTTCTTTAGTCTTCCTACCACATTTACCTACTTCGTTTTCCTGTCTTCCCCCTTTCTCTTTACTCATTCTACTTCTCTCCTTCCACCCTTTGACTCTCCGTCCTGTCTCCTTCCCCTCTCAATTTCCTTCTCCTCTCCTTTTATGGCTTTTAGTCTCTCATCTTCCCCTTCCATATTCTCTCCTTCCCTCAAATTATTCCATTCTTCCTGTCTGTCCTCCCTGTTCCCCATTTACTCTCCCTGGCTCCTAATCATCCGTCCTTCTCGTAGCTTCATCCATCTGGCTCCCTTTTCTTCATCCTTCTGCCTCCTTTTCACCTCCTCACTTTTTGCCTACTCTTCTTCCTCCCACCTCTTGTCCCTCAGATGTCTCCTAACCTGTCTCTACTCCCTCCCTTCACCTTTCACTTCCTTCGTTATCTCTTCCTTCTCTCCCACATTCTCCATTTCCTTTATAATCTCCATTCACAGTTTCTGCCCCCTATACTTTCCATTCAGTTCCTCCATTCCTATCTCCTAATCCTCTGTCCTCTTTGAACTTCCTTCTTCCGTTTCATACATCTTCGTTTTCTTCCCCTCTCGCTTCGTTCCTAATCTTTCTACTCTCCCTTCCAACCCTGCCTTACAGCCGTCTTCCTCTCCAACCTCCTCCCTTCCACTTACACAACCAGTTTCCCCTTTTCCTGTATATATTCATTTTTTCTTTTTCTCCCTAACATCCATTTTCTTTCCTGTCTCCCTTCCCCTAGCCATAAATTTCTTCCTTCCTGTCGTATTCTTTTTCTTCATCTATCTTAACCTCCATGTATCACTTTATTTCCTCTTCTTTCCTTTAACCCCTCCTTTCTCTCTCTCTCTCTCTCTCTCTTTCCAATTTATGCACTCTCCTCTTTCTCACTGATCCTTCTACCGTATTTTCTCACTCAATCACCCACCTATCCGTATCTGTCCATCCACCCCATTTACCTACCATCCATTCATCCACCTTGCCTCCAATCATCTCTTTCTCTCCCCTCCCTATCATCATCCATCCAGCCAGCCTCCAGCTTCCCCACCCTCGGCTCCTACCCTCCCGGCCTCATTAGAAAGAGACAGGGAAGGGAGACGTCTTAAAGTTTATGAGCTAAGAATAATGAGGCTTCACCCCGCTCAATATATCAGACCCGCCACAACTTTTATTTATATGAAGGTCTGTTTCTTTTTCCGATTCCTTTCTGTTGTATATAGCAACGATTTTGTATTATTTTCACATATTTCTCTAAGATCAAGCTGTTCCCCTAAATGTATTATAAATATATATATATATATATATATATATATATATATATATATATATATATATATATATATATATATATATATATATGAACGGATGTATAACATCAGCAACCAAGTGACCATCTGGACACCAAAACTTCATCAGATAAATAACTATAGGTGAGAAACCAGAGTGATGTTGTCATCACCACCACTGACTTGCTACATAAATAGCCTATAAATCGAGTATTTAGGACCAATGCGATCATCACCAGGGTTCACGATCTGCAAAAACAAAAAATATGAATTAAACGTAAAGAGAACCATTCCATCTGTGCAGAAAACTATCGCCGAAAATAAAAGTAACCGCCTTAAATGACTAACCTATTACCGGTACAACTAAGTAGTGACAATGCAATGAGAATAAGCCGAAGAACAGGATACAAAAACAGCAGTTAGTTTCAGGGCATTCTTCACTAATACAGGTAATTATATATTTTTATAAAGCAAAGATAAAATTCCTGATACACTATGCTGTTACAGTGTATATATATTCACTTGCCCTCGATGTCCTGCAGGGAATATTGAAGGTAGCTCAAGGTTATTCAAATTGCATGTTTTTGAGCACTTACGTCCAAGTTTTCGAACAGATCAATATTCTAAAACTCAATCTCTGCTTTAAAAAACATTCACACAACGCGGATATTCATTCTCGGATTAAGACTTTGAAAATATCGGATGATGTAATAACTGACCGAATTCTTTTTTAAGAGAAACATTGCTCGTAAAATACTTGAACCTAAAATTCAATTATCAGAGTCAATTAATCATGTTCTGTTTACCTCACTTAGTAGCTTAAACTTTACTCAGAACTGATTATTTCTTAGATCTGGATGTTTACATTCGCTCACGAAAGCAAGGCCGGTGGTATGTTTTGCTTGGAGTGTGTGTGTGTGTGTGTGTGTGTGTGTGCGTGTGTGTGTGTGTGAACAACGTAACTCAGAGTCTCTCCGATTTAACCAACCGTAGTGCTAATGTTCAGAGTCAGTCAGGGGCTGGCTTATTATTTTTTTTATAACAATAGATCAAAGGTCATATGGAAAATTCAGTATTAATAATATTGATCTTGTTTAGACTACACCTGGCGGAAGAATTGAGATTAACAAAAGAACGCAACTATTCAAGTTTGACAATAATCAGTCGGAGGTCAAGGTCACTGGGCAAGGTTAAAATTCGAACCATCTAATATACTATAATCATGTGTGTGTGTGTGTGTGTGTGTGTGTGTGTGTGTGTGTGTAGTGCAGCTAAAACTGGAAAAAGGATTTTGATGAAACTTGGCACGATGTTAGGAAATTGGTCCCAGATGGGTCATTTTCAATTTCATGTCGCTTGACATTTTCTGAAGGAGTGTTTTGCACCCTAATAATTGTTCAAATTGATGCTAAAATAAGCGCACGTGGAACAGGAGGCCGAGCATTTCCGTGGAACTTCATACTTCCTTGCAGAGAGAGAGAGAGAGAGAGAGGGGAGGGGTTATCTACATCCCGATGTCAATTACTTCACTGATGCTGAAAAACTGGCAATTTTATTCATCAGATATGGTGGTAGCTGTGGTGGTGGTGATGGTAGCTCTGATGATATGATGGTGGAGGCTGTTATAGAGGTGGTGGTGGCGTTGGTAGCTGTTACAGAGGTGGTGGTGGTGGTGGTAGCTTTGATGATGGTGGCGGTGTGATAGCTGTCGTGGTGGTACCGGTAGCTGTTCAGAAATGGCTCTAATCTGGGCAAGTACTTTGCGATCTGATAGGGTTTACAGACAACTCTAATGTGGACAAGTGCTGAGCAGGCCGCGAGGCACTACAGTCTTGTATGTGTCTAATATGTGGTCAACATAAAGTTTATATGTGTCTTTTACAAAACCTGGTGGAAAAGGGCGACAGTCAGCAAAGGGACTGATCTATTGCTTTTGAGAACAAATTTACACGACGCGATGGGCTGCTTAAGAGAAGACTGCAAAGAATTCAGTACTTTCTTGCCACAGGCAGAGCTGGATACAGCTCTTTAGAAGAGAGTTGGGGTGAATGCTTGCCGAATGCCCACGAGTTTGACTTCTTGCTGGCTCAGTACCAAATCCTTCCAAATTGTTACCAAATAACCCATTTAACTGAAATGATTCTAAGATCAAATTTATTTAAGATATACATTGCAATTATCTGATAAACATCACTGTTCATATAAGCAATCACTAGTCTGTCAAAAACAGATCCCAAAGCCATCCCTACCTGGTCCCATGATTTTTTGCAAAGAAACTGTATATGTGTACTGTACACTTTGTAGGTCTAAACACCGAGAACTTTATATGGAAGTACGTTGTAGGTCATTATACTCAACTGGCCTACGGTATCATAGTACGGTTGAGAAAATTTGTATCGGGCAGTCTTATGGATAGACGCTTTTCAGGTTGTGTATCATACTGTAATATGTTCTGCAACATGCATTTCACAAAAACAGTAGGCTGACATTGTACGCTTCTCCCATCGACATGAAGTACTAATTTACCTCTACAAACGTGACATCTTTGCTACAACCTTTAAGTAGGAAAAAAAAAAAAAAATCTGTGAAACTGCTGGGGCTTAAGTGCATAAAATTTACATAAAAAAAAAAAAAACATAACGTTATTATCACTGAGACTGCTTTGAACAGTTACGGAAATGCATAACTTTGAAGATATAAACTATAAAAACCACCAGTTTTACAAGCAAGATTCTCTAAGCATTTAACCCATCACGTCCCGAGCGATTTCGCACCTCTGACACCCCCCAATCCCAAGCTATTTTGGATTTTTTTTTTCCTTGGCTAAAACCTCCGCTTTTGGTGAGAAATATCGAAAATTCATAGAGAAATCTCTCACCTGAGATTTAAAATACTTGATACAGGTAGCAGTACCTCCTTACCTTACTGGGTTTTCTATCAGGTTGGCTCCAAAGAAAACGAGTTCTATGGGAGGGTAACTACTCCACACCACTCATAAACGGTACAGTAATCCCTCTACTTTCCGGACGCCCACTTTCCGGACATCCCCACTTACCAGACATAATCATCCCGGGATCCAATATTCCCAAAATGGTCCGAAAACCGCAAAAAATTAGTTAAAAAAAAAAAAAAATCCCACCCGTAATTTGAAATTGGCGCGTGCGGCGCGGAACAGCTTTGTTGTGGTGCATCATTCCTCCGATGTCTGCTAGAGCGCCCCTGCATCCTCCCCACTTTCCGCCTATCTCTTGTTGTGAGTGAACGCTTGTCGTCATGGCTGCCCATGTGCTTGCTTTTGTGGTGGTGCCTTACCTGCTGCAGGCACTCCTGCTGCTCTCGTGCCTCTCCTTCATGTGTGTGATGATGGTCCCGCCACCTGAGAAGAGGAAGAGAGTGGTACTGACTCTGGAGATGAAGCGGGAGATATTGGAGAAAGTAGATGCGGGATGGTCTTCTTCACGCATCCTCCGTGAGTTCAACCTGGCCCGATCTACTTTGATATTAAGAGATCCCGAGACAAACTCATGCAGTACACGGCTGACTTCTCGTCGAAAAGCAAATGCAACGTGGAGAGGAAGACGATGTTTACTCCCAAGTTTGCTGAAGTCGACCGCTCCACATTGATTTGGTATCGACAGCAACGTACTGCTGGTGTGATGGTACATGGTACGGAGCTCAAGGCTGCTGCTGAGAAGTTTGCAAGGCTTCACGACACCCTAGACTTCAAGGCATCCGAGGGTTGGCTCTTCCGTTTAAGTTACAGCATGGCGAAGCTTTGGACGCTAACAAGGATGGAGTAGAGGAGTTTTGGCACAAGGTGAAGGACTTGATCGACAGGGAGGGCCTAACTCTCGGTCAAGTCTACAACACTGACGAAACTGGTTTATTCTATTGCTCTTTGCCTACGAACACTCTAGCTGAGGAGACGGAGAAGCATATACCTGGCCGCAAGCTCTCCAAGCAACGGCTATCTGCTTTGTGTTGTGCCAATGCTAACGGCATACACCGACTTAAGCCCATTATTGTTGGCCGTGCAAAGCAGCCTCAGTGTCTTCGTGGGGTGATGGATGTCCTTCCTGTTGTCTGGTACCATTCCTTGAAGGCATGGTTTACAGCCCACATCTTCAAAGACTGGTTCCACCGCCATTTCGTCAAGGAGGTCATACATTACCAGACGAAGAAACTGGGAATCCCATGCAACCAGGTAAAGGCCCTCCTTCTCCTCGACAATGCACCTGCCCACCCGTGCGACAAGGACTTGGTGGCTGAGAATGGCTGCATTAGGTGCATGTTTCTGCCACCTAATACGACTGCTCTCATCCAACCAATGGACCAAGGAGTAATCGTGGTAACGAAGCGCCTATACCGACGGAAGTTCCTGGACGAGGTGATGGTTGTTCTCGAGGACGAGAATGAGCGCAGGGAGGGACAGGACACGCGAGGCCAGTGGACTTTGGAAAACCTTCGCCGCTACAACATCAAGTCTGCCATTTACAACTGGGCCAGTGCATGGAAGGAAATCTTTGTCAAGACTCTAGAAAATGGTTGGTCTCATCTGCTTCTGGGAACGGATGTGGAGTACGATTTCCTAAGTTTCGACATGGATGACTTCCATGCACATCTACGTGCGCACGGCGACAATGTTGATGTGGATTAAGTGCGTGAGTGGTTGGATGACGACGAGGGTGATCCTGGGTATCAGACCCTGTCTGATAACGAGATCACATCTTCAGTTGCAGGTATCAGTATCCAGCTTGAAGATTCCGATGAGGACGGCGACGATGATGCAGACTCCTCTCAGCATGACATATCTCCAGCCATCCCCAAGCTAAGCGCACTCCAGGAACACCTAGAGTTCGTTCTGAACTACCTGGAACACCTGGACTGTGACAGGGAGATGGGGCCCTTGGGACTTGTGGAGGAAGTGCGTGCTTTCAGGCAGCGCATCATAAATCGTCAGAATCATCATTCCTTGTGTCAATCAACGATTGACAGCTTTTTCAGGCCCGTGACCCCCGCTGTGCCCAGCCCTGGCTCCACTCCGTTGCCTCCCCAAGACAGGCCCTCATGCTCCGAGCCACAGCCCAGCACATCAGCCACGGTGGAGTCACCGCTCAACGTGAGTTTGCGTCTATCTTCTGAGCCGTCTGCAGTGGGTACGTCATCACCATGACCCAGCGACGCACCCCTAGGTCACCTGCCAGCGATACTCTCAGACTCTGACAGTGATTAAACGGCAAGAACTTCTCCACTAGACCACACGGGAATTTAGTGTTGTGCAGTGAAAGGAAAACAGTGCATATGGTATTGTAAAGAAAGTAGAAATTTGAGTGAAAAGACAAAATTTTTGGACTAAATTTAACGTAAATAAACTTGTGATTTGTTTTGAAATTTGTTTTATGGGTGGAAAGACTTAAAGTGCAGAGCGCAACACTTATTAAGTTACAATGGAGCATAAGTAAGACAAGAGTGCGCAGTGTGAAGAGAATGGACTTCTGAGTGCGAATGACTAAGTTAAGTGCAAGACTTCACGAACAGTGTACTCCAAGTGCTTCAGGAAATCCTTCTTACTGTCAGAGTCTGAGAGGAGGCGGTTTTTCATCAAGATGGCCATGGACTTGCTGTAAGTAGGCAGAATGTTTCATACTGTACTGTACTGTATTTTCCATACTATACTTGCCTCAAACATCTCATTTCACTCTTTTATGTCCTTTATTGGTGTGAATATGTAGTGTCTTAGGTGCTATGCATGTGCAGTAGAGAGGTGTTTTTTTTGAGTTAGGCTAGGTTAGGGTCCATAACTACCAGTCCAGGAGCCAGGGACTTTAAGTACCCAGAATGTTTAATATTGTATGAAACTACGGTACCTCAAAAACCTCATTTAATGCTTCTTTTGCATTTATTTCAGTCTTTTATATCCCTTATTGGTGTGATTTGGGTCTTAAATAGGTGCTATGCATGTCCAGAGGGAGTTGTATAGGTGTTTTTCTGAGTTAAGGTCCATAAGTACAAGTCCAGGAGGCTGCTGCCCACTATCTGGACAGGACCACTTTCCGGACATGCCTATGGCTCTATTACGTCGGATAGTGGAGGGATTACTGTATTTATTTATTTATTTGGTACGAATTTATATGTAGTACGAGAGTATATTGGTTTTCAGACATTAATACAGGCATTATAGGCATTGTTTCGCTGACTAACTCATCAACATACCTGACCTTTTTTGGTAACATTACCTGATCATCATTTCTGACTGTTTCTTCCTCTAATGCTATGTAAACTTTGTCCTCCACATTGTCATCGATTGGGGAATCACTCTTGCCCTGAATGTCTTCATTGGCCAGGTCACTGGTAACAGGTGAATTGCCAAGACAATGGCGTGCTGGGGGAGGGGGGGAGGTTATGCAGAGTAAGGCATTGTCCCTGCCTGGCATCTTGTAGAGGATTAGAAGAAAGTGTCCCATGTATATGTACCTAAAATCACACGCAAAAATTGAAAATTGTGCAAATTATGAACCTTGCAATTGCATGACGTATCAGTACGTCGATGGGACTAGCTGTGACAAAATGTTGCAACGTGCCCATACGTCGATGGGATGCCTCGGGTTAAGGCGCCGGATCCCCTAACGGTGCCTAAAGATACGGTGCTGAGGCAGAATCAGTCATTCACTAAGCATGGGTGCTGCCATCTTGCACCAAGATCTGGCGCCTGAAGTTAAGCGCTTGGGGGACATACCTTAATCTACATCACAACCCGGAGTCAGTGTGTTTATCAAGTATGCAACCTCTCGGCCTACCGTTTGCCTTTGGCCCTCTTCACTTGTAATCAATGTCGTAAAAGAAGAAATTGAACATACAGAAAGATAAAAGATGTGCCATAATCGTTTTTAGTGCTGCTAAGAACTCTGGCAATACTTATTTCTCTGCAAGGTAATATGAATGTGTCAAAAATAAACATGCCACCGGGAAAGTCTCCACTGGGGCCACTTGGGCAGTCAGCTGCTGATGTTTACTGTACAGTGATGGAGCTTGTGGCTATGTATTTAGCTAATCGACATTTATGTCGAGAGAGAAGGTTCAGAGACCCATTAACCCTCTCCATGTGCCTGATGGCATTTGCAACGGTATTATTGGTTTCCACGACATGAAATCAGACTTTTAGCACTTCATGGGTTAATAATGGATGTGCTAAACAATGACGGTTTGATATACTAAGGTGATTAAACTTATATGAAGAAATAATTTTATTTCAGACATGGTAGTGGAATTGAAGGTGATAAATAAACCTAACAAACATTACCTAAACAAAGTCTTTGCGATACAAGCCATTTCAAGCATCAATATACTGGATAAGGTAACAAGGAAAATCAAAAGGAATGACTTTTAACAATATGATTGCTCAACATTAGACTAAAGCAAAATTACCGGTATTACTGACTGATGGGATAAACTTTATCCTTTGGGATCCAGGAAGTTTTTCTCAGGTAATCGCTTACAATACCAAATGATTCTTAGTCATCAATGCCAAAATCATAACCCACCTCTCTCCCCCCCAAAAAGGGAAATGACTTCTTAGTTTTAGACTTTTATGATCAAGCTAACCAAAGTGTTATAATCAAACCCTACCTCTACCAGTAACACCTCATGAATGGGTTAGGTTTGTTTGATACGGTAAGTTAGAACAAACAGCTTACATCCTCACAGGTAGTGTGCAACTAACAACAAAAATATGCATTTGTTTTTGTTTTTTATACCTAAAGTTTTCTTTGCCTGCCTCATTGCCTTGGATGCCTTCCCCTTAACTTGTGATCTGAAATCACGAAATTTCTTCCTCACTTCATTGCTCTTCCTTTTGACTCTGCTAACACTGTTAACCCTATAGGTAATAGTTTCCCAGGCTAGCATCTTTGCTTTCTTTGTAATGTTTGTGTCTAGTGAGGAAAAAAAAATTGTTTTGGAGACCATTAATCAAAACTAAGAGGGTAAATATTTCTTTTATTGTTTTCCTTTTTTTTTTTTTTTTTGTTCCATTTGGTTATTATTATTTTTTTTTTAGTTCATCTGAGTGTTTCAAGGCCTCATTTGATGTGCAAATGAATAATAACCATGACTATGACAATATGATCGGAAACATTAGTAATCGTGGAAGGAAACAGCCTACTCTAAGTGTTTAACTAAACCTAACCTAACCTAGCTTAACTGTACCTAATAATTTAATCAACCCTAACCTAACCTAACCTAAAACCAACCCAACCCAGCCTAACCTAACCTAACCCAGCATCCAGTTGGGAAACGAAATCCACCTTTCAGTATGCTGAGCAAGATTCGGTAATATTCATTTGCACACAGCAAAACACATACAGGCATACACTATATATCACAAAACCACTGGGTATGGTAAGATAGCGCGCTAAAGAAACGGCTAGTAAAGGAAATAGATACCACTGAGTTCGTCACTTGAAAGGTTAGGACGTTTCTCGTTTTGTTTTGTTGGACTTGGAGTTTTTATTTCCATTATATATTTCGCTAAATGAAAATATGCCGAGTTAGTTTGAAATGTTACTTCCTTCTGTTGGGCTGAGGACTATTTTGTGTTGTGCATGCTCTCCCCTCTGAGCTTGTGTTTACGTTAGGGAGACAAATTGCTGATGTGAGGGTTCGCTCCGTGATTGGTTGATCGTGACAAAGCCTAACGTGTAAGATACTCTGTCATTGGCTGAGCAGAAATCAGCTGATGACGGCCGATTTAAGGCATGTACAACTTACGACCGGGGTACGGCGCCGTAAAAAATTATAGTGAATACCAAACTCTGGTGTGAGATTCGGCGCCAGGAGTGCGTAATCTGAGGTGCCAGATCTTGCTCAGGCACCTGAAATTACGACCGTGTTAGTGAATCCAGCCCTGGCAAGCGTCCACCAGCCCTATCATTTATGTTAATTCGGCTCCAAAGCCAATCTGTCATTAAACGTCGCCCCATCTAGTCTAACCCACAATGATCGAGCCAAACACAACTCAGTCTAACCTAATTCAATCAAACGTAACAATTTAACCTACCTAACCTGAACGATTTGCGTAAGAATGAGTTTCGGATCCGAGTCGACCCTTTGTCCTGTGTAGGACACCACCACCAACAAACCTAATTTCGTGATCTCGAGTAACATTATTTTCACAGAATTCTGGGTGTAACGAACGAAACATACAATCTTTAGTAAAACAAATGATACTTCCGCAGAATCTGGCCGTCGTAAAATGAATTTACAATCATGAAAGATACCGGTAATGTCATAAAATTTTCGTTTGGTGATGGGAGCTCTCCTGCAGTTTGTCCAAAATATCTGCTGTAGGAATCAGGCCATCCTTAACTACCCATGCACAAATGTAACCAGTCAGCCTTGTCTCTTCTTCCCTTTGCTGAACAAGTTTATGAATAACAGCTATTCTTACCTCCAATGGTGTCCTCTTTCTACGACCGCCATATTTTTGTGGCAGCTTAAAACGCTACCACATAAGCGGGCTGTGGACATCAGTGGTTCTTAGTACGGGCTTATTTGCTTTGTTTCCCAAGCTTTCTTGAATTGCTTCAGTCTTACTTGCACTGCTTTGCCTTTTCTAGGTATTATTATTATTATAGCACTCAATGTTAGCAGGTCAAGTATCCGCAAAAATTTCTTGAATTGCTTCAGTCTTTCTTGCACTTCTTTGCCTTTTCTATGCATTATTATAGCTCTCAATGTTAGCACGTCAAGTATCCGCAAAAACACACACCACACTTCCTCCACGTTATAGAGCACCTGTGTTTACATGCGTTCTTCATAGAAAACGGGTGCGCTGCATATGAGAAAACATGCTACACACGCAAACGCAACTGGTAACTGTTGTAGACTCTTCAGTACGCCCCGTTTTCGTTTTACTTGGTCTCGAGTTTAACAACCGAACCCTTTTCGGCGGGGCGTCCCTACCCAACAATAAATGGAATATTTAGGAACTTTTTTACATATAATTAATAGAAATGTATTTGCAGTTTTTCTGAGAAGGGTATAGCAAGTGAAATCTCGAATATATATATATATATATATATATATATATATATATATATATATATATATATATATATATATATATATACCTCCCTTGAAGCTAATATTTTTGCTGCGGTTTAAAACTTTTTATTTTTTATCGTCATCTCTGTTACTAGCCCGAAACATGTTTCTCTCAGAACCCTCTCACATAAAATACCGTTTTGCTTTGAAGGGTTCAAATGATGCCTGCGTAGTTTGTGCGTGATAATGACTCGCATAGGCTACGTGCAGTTACAGTAAATTAGCAAATCTGTCTGAAGGCTGTGGGAGCAGTGGGATGAGTCAGCATGGTCCAATGGGTGAGAGTGGATACGTCGGTGAACCTAGAAAGGCAATTGTATCCTGACCAGTATTCTCGACAATTACAGCGATCCCATACCACCTTTTCCTTAAGTATCTGCAATATTCCCGTGTGTTATCTGTACCTTTAATGTTGGCATTGGTTACAAAAACAGCTTGGAACAGACCATTAACGTAACCTATGTAAAAATAGTCTGGTTACGAAGAGGCGCTGGACACCCTACCAAGCCAACGTGACTGGAGTCCGTGGGCGCAGTGCACAAGTACGGCGCCGCGCCGCCACCACCGTTTTCCATTTGGCCCGGGAATTGGAGTGGTGTGGGGTGAGGGAGAGGCCTGTCCTTGGCTGCCTCACACACACACAAACACACACACAACGCTCCGCTTCACTGCACCATCCCCTCAACAGACATTCTGGGACAAAGTTCACCTATTATTCTTCTACGTCTACTTCACACCTAAAGTGTGTGTGTATATATATATATATATATATATATATATATATATATATATATATATATATATATATATATATATATATATATATATATATATATATATATATATATACAGAGAGAGAGAGTATTCTCTTACCAGGGAAACAACTCTATAAGTAGAGCTGAATTATGAAACTCAGATTAACAAAAGGGCCAGAAATTATTTTAAGAGTACCTCTGTTTTTACTCTTATCTAAACACTTGTACAAAGAAAGAAACGAGAAATTTATATATTATTTGCGTTTACATTTTCCGCTAAATATATAAATAATGCTATTATATTTGTTTATTTTCATTCTTCTGAGTCGGTCAAAGGGCCAAAGAAAAATGACTCAGGACCGGATTTGGCCCACGGGCGGCCAGTTGAATAGCCCTCATCTAGGAGCACAAAAATATACCAAGCTTCTATCACCATAGGAATATTAGCCAGCAGATGGAGGTACGAAACAGAATCTATCTATCTATCTATTGCCAGACGCCTCAATCCCGTTCGGGGTGGCCACAAACAAATAGCCTCCACGTCGCCCTGTCCCACGCCATTTCACTGCCCTGCTCCCAACTCACACCCCCCTCTCTTATATACCTCTCCACCCCATCCCTTCATCTCATCCTCGGCCTCCCCCTCCCTCTCCCCCCCCTCCACCTCACCCACATACACTCTCTTCGTCAGTCTTTCACCCTCCATCCTCTCCACATGGCCAAACTACCTCAGTGTATTCCTCCTAACACTTCCTATCAGTCATCCACACCACAAAGCTCCTTTATATCCTCATTTGTCAGCCTGTCTCTCCACGTGACTCCACAGGCTCCTCTTAAATAACTCATTTCCACTGCTCTCACTCTTGACTTGTGCCCTTCCAACAACGTCCAAGCTTCACTTCCATACGTTAGAGTTGGTATCACAGTACTGTCATGTAGTAACTTTTTCACTTCCATGCTCACTTCCCTGTTTCTTATCACTGCTTTCAAGGAACCAACAACCTTTCTTCCCTGCTGTACCCTTTCAAGCACTTCACCCTCCAAACCTCCATCCTTATTCATCACACTACCCAAGTATTTAAACGTACTCACATTTTCCAATTCCTCACCATCCAACCTCGCTGTACATTCACTG
This sequence comes from Coenobita brevimanus, assembly GCF_032717465.1. Lineage (NCBI taxonomy): Eukaryota > Metazoa > Arthropoda > Malacostraca > Decapoda > Coenobitidae > Coenobita > Coenobita brevimanus. The sequence goes on along the minus strand of NC_137007.1, from coordinate 25,000,218 downwards.
ACTTCACCTCTCTCAAAGACCATCACTTTACTCTTCCCTACATTCACCTTTAGATTCCATTTCTTACACACACTCCCAAACTCATCCACCAAGCCTTGCAGCTCCCCTTCGTCTTCACTCAACAACACAGTATCATCTGTAAACAACAGCACAGGGAGTTTCCAAACACTGCTCCCTCTCATTAGGGTCGCTCCAACATCCACTCCCCTACCTTGTATCTCATTTATTACCCCATCCATATACTGACTGAACAAGCATGGGGACATGACTCCAACATCCACTCCCCTACCTTGTATCTCTTTTATTACCCCATCCATATACTGATTGAACAAGCATGGGGACATGACACATCCCTGTTTCAATCCAACATTCAGACAGAAAAATTCACTCGGGTCACCATCCATTCTTCAATTCCATGAAGGTCGCATACAACTTCTTTCCCTTTTCTAGAAACTTTACCATTAAAGACCTAAGAATGAATATCTGACCTACACAACCTATTCCCTTCCTAAAACCTCCCTGTTCTTCTCCAACCATTTTTTTTACTTTAATGACAGAACGGAGGAAAAAAAAACAAATGAATAAAATAAAATAATCCATACACCAGATTACTGGTGTCCTCTGTTCATAAAATATCTGTAACAGACTTGAACAGTTGTTCAATAAGTATGCTACCATATATTTTTTCCATTACATTAAGAGTACGTTTAAGTACTTGGGTAGTGTGATGAGTAAGGATGGAGGTTTGGAGGGTGAAGTGCTTGAAAGGGTACAGCAGGGAAGAAAGGTTGCTGGTTCCTTGAAAGCAGTGATAAGAAACAGGGAAGTGAGCATGGAAGTGAAAAAGTTACTACATGACAGTATTGTGATACTAACTCTAACGTACGGAAGTGAAGCTTGGACGTTGTTGGAAGGACACAAGTCAAGAGTGAGAGCAGTGGAAATGAGTTATTTAAGAGGGGCCTGTGGAGTCACATGGAGAGACAGGCTGACGAATGAGGATATAAAGGAGCGTTGTGGTGTTGATGTGGATGTGATAGGAAGTGTTATGAGGAACACACTGAGGTGGTTTGGCCATGTGGAGAGGATGGAGGGTGAAAGACTGACGAAGAGAGTATATGTGAGTGAGGTGGAGGGGGAAAGAGGGAGGGGGAGGCCGAGGATGAGATGGAGGGATGGGGTGGAGAGGTATATGAGAGAGGGGGGTGTGAGCTGGGAGCAGGGGAGTGAAATGGCGGGGGACAGGGCGACTTGGAGGCGATTTGTTTGTGGCCACCCCAAACGGGATTGAGGCGTCTGGCAATAGATAGATAGACATTAAGAAGACATAAGCCCCTATGATTACCACACACTTCTTTTCCCCATTTCCTTTGTACAAGGGAATAATTATATCCGACTTCTAAACCTCTGGGACTCTGTCTTCCTCCCAGGCCAATCTGCACATCTTCCATATCCATTCTACTACTATCTCTCCCCCATGCTTCAGAGAGTCACCACACACTCCATCAATTCCATGGGCTTTCCCCATTTTGACTTTCTTCATTGCTTCCACTACTTCCATCCTACTGATCTCTTCTCACCTCCCTCCTCCTCCCAGCCATACCCCAGCCACATATACCCGCATTACACTCATTCTCTACGTTCAACATTTCCTTAAAGTGTTCTCTCCTGCTCACTTTTTCTCTCTTCTCCACTAGCAATATACCATTTTTATCTTTCAGTCCCCGACTTACTTCTTAATCACCCTGTCTAACTCTCTTGACCTCTTTCCAGAACATTTTCTTACATCCCCTGCACTTTACAAATTCCTCATCCACTCTCTTCTTTCTCTCTCTTACTAATCTTTTCACCTCTCTCTTCCTCTCTACATGTAGCTCTCTCTTTTGTCTCTCAACTTCCTCCACGCCCCCGTTTCTCATTCACTTACTATATCTTTTCTTCCTTTGTGCCACAGCCTGACTTACCTCTTCATTCCACCATGCTGTTCCTTGCACTCCCTTTCGTCTGCTCTTCACCCCACACACCACCTCACATGCTGCATAGATTTCTTCTGTGAATATCTTGCACACACCTTCCACGTCCCCCATCTGCTCCAAATCATATTTACCTAATCGCTCCTCCACTTCTCTCTTATAATCTGCCATTTTTCCATCCTCTTGCGACATTTGGTTGATTTGAAACTACGAAAAAGGTCACTGGGCTCCGATGTATTGGAGGTCTGGTCTGCACACACACACACACACACACACACACACACACACACACACACACACACACACACACACACACACACACACACACACACACACACACACACACACACACACACAGGACAGTCAGCTCACTGACAACTGTATACAGTATTTGTGCTCGCAAATGAACCCAGCCTAAACACAGTGGCCGCGGCAATTTCACATAATTATCTGGTTTTCAGTGTAAATTGATACGGTTGTTTCAAGTCATATAGTTCATTACTGAGCTGACAGTATGGTGTAAAGATTATTTGTTGTATTTGATATTATCCATATTTTATTATTAATCATCACCATCATCGCAGCCGACGCCTTTTCTTACTCTTGTGTGTGTGTGTGTGTGTGTGTGTGTGTGTGTGTGTGTGTGTGTGTGTGTGTGTGTGTGTGTGTGTGTGTGTGTGTGTGTGTGTGTGTGTGTGTGTGTGTTTTGGCATAGAATGGCACTGACATAACCACTTTTAAGTTACTCTTTTATTCCTTAATGTTGGTTTAGGGTGTTGTATACTAGCATTTTCACTACTTTGTTACAGTCTGATACATATTATACGTAAATAATAGAACTACACACACACACACACACACACACACACACACACACACACACACACACACACAAACCACTGTTCTTTTCATTAATTTTATTGCATCAATAACCTGTGGTTTATTGTATTTCTTGTCTTCTGTGCTTCTCATTTGTTTTCTTATGTTCCTTTTTTTTCGTTGTTTTTTCCATATCCTTATTTCCTCTTCACATCTTTGCCGCTTGCCCTTTGTTCTTCACTGGAGTTCTACTTGTCACTGTACATCTGCTTTACATTATCTATGCCTCTTTTGGTGTTCGAGTAGTAAGAAACCAATTTTCGTTTACACACCCGCAGTCTCTCTCTCTCTCTCTCTCTCTCTCTCTCTCTCTCTCTCTCTCTCTCTCTCTCTCTCATTTCGTGGTCTTCTGTTTATCCTATTATGTACTTACTTCTGTTTGTCTGTCTGCTTATACTGTATTTCGTCCCCGTCATTTTTATTAACGCCTGTCAGACTGTTCTTTGTCTGTCGGTCTGTCGCATCGAATATCTCCTTTTTCTATGTGTGTTTGACTCCTTACATACACTTAACAGCCCATTCCCTGAGGCCCAGCAGTTCTGCAGGCTGCACTGCGGCACTTACACTCACCGTCCTTACCGAAGATGGCCTACGTGCTTGGGCTGGTATGGTGGTATTAAAGGAGGTGTTTTCATGACATCAATAGGCCTTGTTCAAGATCAGCAAAATCTGTTTTGGCGAGATGCAGATAATAATAATATTGTTCCTTGCCTCAGACATCGACGTACTGCTTCTTCGGACAACAGACCACCTCTCTATTTAAGCAACACGTTTGTCTGTCCCTCTGTTCTTGTACAGCCTTTGTCTGTCTGTCAGATCCTTTGTGATATATATCTTTTCTGGAGCTTCGGTGGTTCAGTGATAGCATACTCATGACTAAAGTGAGTGTTGGTAGTATGTCTTTTCGTATGTTTGCATATGTTGGCACGCTGTCGGTTCTACCAGTGACATACACAGACTCTAACATACACACACCTAACCAATAAAACTCTTCAACTCTCACATGCATCACTCTTCCTGCAGATTCCCCGTCTCCATTTTTACTTCGTTAGCATGGGGAAGGATAGGTTATCACTCTCACCGTGAGGAGGTCTGGTCCTGCAGTGGACCTAATATGACCTGATACGTCGATAAATCTCTCCCTCTCTCTCTCTCATGTATCTATACAGAGTATTTATATCTTTGAAACCATTATCGGAGGTGACTCTCTCTCTCTCTCTCTCTCTCTCTCTCTCTCTCTCTCTCTCTCATGTATCTATACAGAGTATTTATATCTTTGAAACCATTATCGGAGGTGACTCTCTCTCTCTCTCTCTCTCTCTCTCTCTGTATCTACAGTATATTACCCTCAAAACCATTACGGGGGATGACCTTTGCGTGATATTCTGTTGCGATTTTAGTTACAATGCGGTTCACATTCTAAATATTTATTAACACCTCCATCAATATGCACATAAGCTCCACTGCCACCAATAATTCGGTCATGCATCAGGCCAGCTTGCATACTTACCCAATGTCAATATAGGATGTGGTCTGATGCATGGCCGAATTATTGGTACTTGCCACTAGAGCTCTGCATCTGGGAAAAAAAATAAATAAATAAATAGAAAAGGGAATATACAGTTTAGTGCAACAAAAACCGTGATTCAGTATGACGCAAACATCCCCTATAAATTTTCAGTGTCGTAAAGATAATCAGTGGACGCAATGTATATCGCTCATTTCTCTCTCTCTCTCTCTCTCTCTCTCTCTCTGCTTATCTATCTATCTATCTATCTGTCCATTTATCTATCTATCTACCTATCAAGCTGTCTATCTATCAGTGAGTTCATGCGTGTATCGACCCATGTCCTCCCATCTGGCTGTATCCACGCTGTATCTCATCCTCCTTTTGAGGGAGAGGGAGAGTAAGTGCTTAAGCGGATTGTCTTAACTCGGGATTAGGGGTGTGATGTATGAGAGAGAGAGGGAGAGGGAGGGAGGGCTGGAGAGAGAGAGAGAGAGAGAGAGAGAGAGAGAGAAGGAGAACGGGTGAGGGGGATTGATGGAGAGAAGGAAATAAGGAAGGGATTAGAGGAAAGAAAGACGCATTAAGAAAGATGAAGGGAAGGCAGACAGGGTGAGAGAGAGAGAGAGAGAGAGAGAGAGAGAGAGAGAGAGAGAGAGAGAGAGAGAGAGAGAGAGAGAGAGAGAGAGAGAGAGAACCATGAGGGAAAAGTTGGGAGTAGAGTCCTTTGAGTATAAACACGCTAGGCAGAGAGAGGCAGTGTTGAGGGAGTACTGAGATGATGTGAAATGAACCTTAGACGAAAGAATGAAAGATGGAATAAATTAAAGAAGGACGAAAAGAAGAAAGACGACACATGAATAAACTGAAATAGGAACCATTAAACGAATTAGCGAAGGAATTATAAGTGAATTGATAAACGAATGGAGTGAGGAGTATGTGAATTAAGGAAGGGATGATAAGTGAATGAGTTAATGTATGAAGGAAGGAGCAAGTGGTTTAATGAAGGAATGACAAGTGAATTAATGGGTGACTGACTGAATGGATGAAGGGAAAATAAAATAAATTAACGAATGTGTTTAAAACAGGATAAATAAACGAGCAAATAAATAAGTAAAGGAGAGCAGGGAAGAAAGTAGGTAAGCAATGATTTACCAGAGAAGAAAATATTATGCATCAGGTTTGTCAGAAGAGAGGAAAAGGGAAAGAGGAGAGGAGATAAAAGGAAAGAGAGGAGGCGAAGGGAGAAGACAGGAGAGGAGGTGAGAGGGGAGAATAAGAGGAAAAAATGAGAATGAAGAAGAGGGGAGGCATGAGGAGGTGAGAAGAGATGCGAGGAGAGAAGGTGAGAAAGAAGAAGATGGGGGGAGGGGAGAAGGGAGGAGGAGAGGAGAGAAAGGGAGAAGAGATGAGAGGAGGGGAGGGGAGAAGAGAGGAGAGGAAGGGAGGGGAGAAGAACGGCCAAGAGGGGAAGGGGTGAAGAGAGGAGAGGACTGGAGGGATGATGAGAGGAGGAAAAAGGAGGGGAGAAGAGAGGAAAAAAGGGGAGAATAAAGGAGACGGAATGTGGGAGAGGAAGGGAGGGATGATGAGAGGAGAAAAAGGGAGGGAAGAAGAAAGGGAAAAAGGGGGAAAATAAAGGAGACGAAAGGTAAGAGATGAGAGAGGAGACGAGAGGTGAAGAGAAGTAGGGAGGGGAGGATAGAGGTAAGCAGGGAAGGGAAGGGTGGCGGGAGCGGATATTTGAAGGAAGAAAGGGAAGGAAGAGGGAAAACAAAGGAAAGGAGAGGTAGGAGAGGGGAGGGAAAGGAAGACGAAGGGAGGGAAAAAGTGAGGAAAAGGGAAAAGTGGAAGAAGAGGAGAGAAGAGGTGACGTGGAGAGGAGGGGAGGGTAGACGAGAAGGGATGGGGGAAGTAAAGGTTAAGATTACTGTACTATGTATATTTTTTCCGTAACTTAAGGAAAAAAGGTAAATTATTTATAGTTGAATTTATTTAGAGAGAGAGAGAGAGAAGGAGAGAGAGAGAGATGGTAAGTGGAGGGAGACCGAAGTGAAATAAAGGAAAATGGAGGAAGAGAGATGGAACGGAGGAACAAGTGGAGAAAATGGAGAGAAATGGGAATGAAACTGACGGGATGGAAGTAAAAGTGGTGAAGAGAAGGGGGGTATGGATGGAGGAAGGGTGGAGAGATGGAGGGAAAAGTGGAGAAAGAGGTCAGAGAAACGAGAATGAAAGTGGAGGGAGAGTGGAGGGACACGTGGAAAGGTGGAAAGATGCGGGGATGAAAGTGGAGGAAGCGTAGAGATGGAGAGAAACGCGCTAAGTGTGGAGGAAGAGAGCAGAAAGAGAAACGGGAATACAAGTGTATGGAGGTTGGAGAGACGGAGAGAGATGAAAAGAGTGGATAGGGGTTACGAATGAGAGAGAGAGGGAGAGAGAGAGAGAGAGAGAGAGAGAGAGAGAGAGAGAGAGAGGAGGGGGTGCGAAGAATGGAGTGTGAGAGGGTGGAAAGAGTGGAGAGAGGGAGGAAAGAGTGAAGGAAGGAAAGTGTTGAGGAAGGAAAGAAAGAATGGAGAGGGAGTGAGAAAAAGAGTTGAGAAAGAGGGAGATAGAGCGAAGAGACAGGGAGGAAAGAGTGGAGAGAGAGGGAGGAAAGAATGGGGAGAGAAAGGGGGGGGGAGAGAAGTGGAGACAGACCGAGATGGAGGTAAATGCGAAGAGAAGGGAAGGAAAGAGTGGAGTGGAGAGAAAGATGGAGGGAAAGATGGAAAGAAATGGAGGAAAGAGCAGAGTGGAAGAAGGGATGGAGGTAAAAGTGGAGAGAAAAGGAGGAACTAGTGGAACAGAGGGAGAGATGTAGGTAAAAGTATTGAAGAATGGAGGAAAGTGGAGGTGAGGGAAAGATGGAGGGAAAGGCGGAAAGAAATGGAGGAAAGAGTGAGGCGGATGGAGAGATGGAGGTATAAGTGGAGAGAAATGGAGGGAAGAATGGAGTGGAGAGAAAGATGTCAGGCTTCTCGAGAATTCCCTCCACGCTGTTGTTTTTTCCCTCTACCCTCTGGTCAGCCGGGATTATCACTTTTTCCTCACTCTTTTCTTCCCTCCCTCTCCCTCCTTTCTTCTCTCCCTCCCATCCTCCATCTTGCCTCTCTCCCTCCCTGCCGCCTACTCTTCCTCTTTTTTTTTACCTTCCTCCCACTTTCCGCGCCTTCCTCCACCTTCTCTCTCCTTCCCTGCTTTCTTCTCTTGCTGACTTTCCTTCTCCCTGCTTCTTACTTTCCTTCTCTCTCTCTCTCTCTCATTCCATCCTATCTTCCTTTCCCTATCTCTCCTTCCCCTCTCCTCATTCTCTCCCGTCCTTCTTCCTCCTCCTCCTCTGCTAACATCTCCTCCTCGCTTCCATCTATCCCTCCACCATTATGTGCGAGCGAGCGCAGCGAGCGAAGCGATGTTTATTATACGTTCAGCTGACAAATGTGCGGCCCGACACGACCCGGCCTGGCCGACCGCGATGGTTTTCAGAGGCTAATAACTTTCCTACTACGTGAGGTACGGAAGAGATTCTCTCAGCAGGTACGGTAGTAGATACATTCAATAGATTTTGTTTTTAGCCATATATTTACCCATGAGACCAAAGAAACCCCTTGGAACCCCAGCTTTCCAAGGGTATGTACCGAAGACTTCACTTGACATGCTCCACAATGAAACTGATTTAAAGCACTCTGAAAGTGACACATGCCAGGTATGTGATGATTTTCACTTTCATTTGTTGCGCGCTCGAGCGTGCGTGCGTGTGCGTGTGTGTGTGTATATGTGTGTGTGTGTGTGTGTGTATATGTGTGTGTGTGTGTATATGTGTGTGTGTGTGTGTGTGTGTGTGTGTGTGTGTGTGTGTGTGTGTGTGTGTGTGTGTGTGTGTGTGTGTGTGTGTGTGTGTGTGTGTGTGTGTGTGTGTGTGTGTGTGTGTGTGTGTGTGTGAGGGAATGAAAACGTGAGAAAGTAAATATTTTAGCTCACTTATTCTTCAGTTATTCTTCAACTACCTCACCAGATATGTTGAAAGTTTACACCAAGATGAAATTATGATGACAGGCGTATGTACAAACGCTCGCTCGCTCGTTACACGCTCACAAAGCGCGCTTTACTGGTTTATTACCTCCTTAAATCTCTCTTTTCCCTTTTCTTCCTTCCTTCCCTTTTACCCCCTTTCCTCTTTTCCTTCCTTATCCCCTCCCACTCTTCATCTTTCTTTCTTATTCTCTTGCCTTCCAACATACTTTTCGACGTTTTTTCCCCCTTCCTTATTATTTCTCTTTCCCTCTTGACGCTCCTCATTCTTCCACGTCTCTCCAGACTCTCCCTCCTAAACATTTCATCTTTCCTCATCCATTATTTTCTGTCACCATTCCATTCCTACCTTGCTCCTTCCTGTCTCTTTCATAAATTCCTAATGTTTACCTTGACCCCCCCCCTCTCTCTCTGCCTCTCTGTCTGTCTCAGTCTGAGTCTCTGTCTGTCTGTCTGTCTCTGTCTGTCTGTCTGTCTCTCTCTCTCTCTCTCTCTCTCTCTCTCTGCAGGTGCTGGACCTCTTTTCGTTAGAGACTACGCGTTTAAACGGACAAATAACAAAGGTTTTCAAAAATCCTTCGTGGCATAAAAACACTGAATACAAGCACACGTTTACTTTAAACGGCAATTCAGCGAGGAATCATAGATAAGACCTCGACCTGACACGTTACTACCATGACACATTAGGCAATTTCTTCACATATATGATTTGATGCACACGAGTCGGCTACCTACACAAGTTGCCGACAGTTCCTCAGTACAGCAGTTCAAAGCTAGGTAAGGCACAGTTTTGTTAGGCTTACCTTAGTGGTGAATTTAATGTTTCCTCCTTTCCGGTGAAATTTCCGAGTCTAGCCGTTTTTTTTCCTCAGGGTAGGACGTACTTCTTTTTCCGTGTCCGCTATGAGGATGGGAGAGGTGGGTTGGGAAAGGCTTCGTCTTTACTGTACGTTTCTCTCAACAGCAGAGTAGGAATTTGTACCTGGTAACCTCATTCATGGTACACATCGGTATAGGTCGTAAGATCTTTTGAGGAATCACTTTCTCCCTCCTTCCATCCCTCCTGCCTCCCTCCCTCCATCCATCTTTCCCTCACCTGGCTGCCCCTCCTCCTCCTTTCTCTTCTCTGCTTCTTCCCTCACTGTTCATCTCCGTTCATCCTTATTTGTTTTCTCTCCTCCCCTTCCTACCTGGCTGTTAATCGCCTCTCCCCCTCTTTAGTCCACTTCTCAGTTGTCATTAATTCTTTCCTCAATATATGACTGCATCTCTCTCTCTCTCTCTCTCTCTCTCTCTCTCTCTCTCTCTCTCTCTCTCTCTCTCTCCCTCTCTCTCTCTCTCTATCTATCTATCTACCTATCTATCTATCTATCTATCTCTCCATCTTTTTTCCTGGTTTCCTTTCATCCTCGATACTCTCTTCACCCTCATCTCTCTCTTCCCTCTCTTGCCTTACCCTCGCCTCTCCCTCTCCACCTTTTCCTCCAGCACGAGCCTCTTATATTATGCATTTTATTTAGCAAAGAAATACAATAGTTCTTACATTTCACAGAGTAGTCAAATATCCCGGCTGGGCCTTCTGAGAGTAAGACTTTTATAAGGCGCCTAAATTGGTCTGAGAGAAAAACGGGTACACAGCACAGGCGGAATTGTTATGAGACGTTGTAAGTTAAGAGCTGCTTAGGCTCCTTACGCTAGAAAAATAGAATTCTTAACTGTGAATTGAGTATCTACTATAACGTGACCCATAAAGCCACACTTCATGCTTACTTGTAAGCATAAAATCTCAAACATACATACATACTTGCATACGTACATTCACACGTACCGGTATATAACTGTCGTTCATCTTACACAAAAAAATTATTCAAACACGGCCATATATATATATATATATATATATATATATATATATATATATATATATATATCTCACGTTTATAAGGTGCATTTACTTTCATTTGGTTCCTTATAGCCCTGGAAACTATTCCGCGTGCTGGTAACCATTTAACCATTTAACTACTTTCATTCTCCTCCCTTTACCAGTCTCTTATTTTCTTCCTTTATGATCACTTAGGTCATTTTCTATTAAAAAAGAAGTGAGGATGGGTTTCGCCAGTTCTGTGTCTGATCCACGTGGCCTTTCCTCGCTTCTGACTTCGTCGGGGGGGGGGGGGCATACTTCGGCGTTCCTTTCATGTCATTCTCTCTAAGCTACGAGATGGGCGATTTTATCACCGTTTCCGTTTCTCTTCCACCGTTTCCTGCTGTCGGAGGCACTATACTCAGTTTTTTTTTTTTTTTTTTTTTTTCATCGAAGCGAAGATGCACTAGACAGGCTGGTGAAGACTGGCTGAATGCAACGTTACTTCATAATCTCTTTACTCGTTTGCATTACTAATTGACAACATATATCAGAGGGGGAAATATGGGTTAGTAAATCCTGTGCGGACATGAAGGGGGAAATATGGGTTAGTAAATGTTATTCGGACATGTTGCTTTCAGCCAAGCATCACAACCTGTCAAGTGCATCTTCGCCTCAAGGAAAAAAAAAAAATGGATATAGTGGTCTGTGGCGCCTTTCTTGCACTGTTCTGGTTGTGGGGTTTAGTGTGCATAAAAGACAGTAAGCAATATTGTCATCCATATAGCTACAGTCAGGTATAATTGCATGCACATTAGTATCTATGCTTGATCACATCTGTCTGTCTACGAGCATCTATTCACTATCTATTTGTCTATCTATCTATCTAATTATATCACGTGGACAGTTACATATATACAAGTATACCTGGTGTATATACTGTACGTTTATGGAAGTAGCAAACAATACCCGTGGAAAGCCATTATGGTACCTAAAACATTACTATATTATAACACAACTATTCAAAATACATTATTGTTCTCCAACCTCTCCCCTCCCTCTCTATTCTCACCACTCTTACTCTCCACCCTCACCACTCCCCACCCTTACCATTTGTCGCTCTCACCACTCTCTCCACCCTCACCACACACACCTCACCACCACCATTCTACGCTCTTACTACTGTCTCCACTCTCACCACTCTTTTTTTCACCCTCGCCACTCCCTTCCCACCCTCATCACTCTCTCCACCTCACTACCCCTCTTTCCATCCTCACCACTCTCTCTCTACCCTCACCACTCTATGCATTCTCATCATTCTCTCCACCCTTACCACTCTCTCTCCATCCTCATCACTTCCGACCCTCACGACTCTCTCCACCCTCACCACATTCCACCCTCACCGCTCTCCACCCTAACTACACTCCACCCACACCACTCTCTATCCACCCACACTACTCTCCACTTTCATCACTCCCTAACCTCACCATTCTATGCTCTCACCACTCTCTCCGGATTCACTGCTCTCTCCACGCTCACCACTCTCTCTCCACCCTCACTAATCTCACCCCACCCTCACCACTCTCTCTCCACCCTCGCCACTCTCTCTCCACTCTCACCATTCTCTCTTTCTCCACCCTTATCACTCTCTCTCTCTCTCCACCCTCCCCACTCTCCACTCTCACTGATCTCTCTCCACCCTCACCACTCTCTCCACCCTCACCACTCTCTCCACCCTCACCACTCTCTCCACCCTCACCACTCTCTTTCTCTCCACCCTCACCACTCTCTTTCTCTCCACCATCACCACTCTCTTTCTCTCCACCATCACCACTCTCTTTCCACCCTCACCACTCAACTCTCATCTCTCTCTCCTCTCTCACCCACACCTCACCACTGCCTCTCCATCTTCATCTAATCCCCCCCCACCTTCACTCACCTCCACCCTCATTATTCTTCTTCCTCTCTCACATGTCCTCTCACTCCTTACCTCTTGCCTCCCACTCTCCCTCATCCATTTCTCCTTTCCATTCCCTCCTTACTTCATCCCTTTATGCATCACTGTCAACTCTTCTCATTCATTCTCCATTTGTGTGTGTGTGTGTGTGTGTGTGTGTGTGTGTGTGTGTGTGTGTGTGTGTGTGTGTGTGTGTGTGTGTGTGTGTGTGTGTGTGTGTGTGTGTGTGTGTGTGTGTGTGTGTGTGTGTGTGTGTGTGTGTGTGTGTGTGTGTGTGTGTGTGCGATTATAATATAAGTGTATTCTTATGCATGTATGTGTGTGTACAGTATATGCAGATATTGTAAAGATACTGGGTAGATACGAGCAGAGAGCAGAGAGAGAGAGAGAGAGAATTTAACTGCAGCCTGCACTAACTTAGTAATGAGCCTGTTAAATGTCAGTCTTGCCCTCTGGATCCGTGACCTATATCTCCCGCACTCACTCTGCTCACTCTCACACTCCCTCTACCTCACACACTCACTCTCTCACACCGCTCACTCTCACACTCCCTCTACCTCACGCACTCACTCTACTCACTTTCATACTGCCTCTGCCTCACACACTCGCTCACTCTCTCTGCTCACTCTCATGCTTTCTCTACCTCACAGTCACTCACTCACACTGCCCACTCTTACACCCCCTCTACCGCACACACTCACTCTCACTACTCACTCCCACACTCCCTCTACCTCACACTCTCTCTTATTCAGTCCCACACTCTACCTCCCAGACTCATTCACTCTATTCACTTCCTATCTCATTCATTCCGTCAGTCTCTGCTCACTCGCTCCCTCACTCTGCACGCTCCCTCACTCTGCACACTCCCTCACTCTCTGTTCACTCCCACATTTCCTCAACCTCTCACACACACACCTCACATACCGTTATATCGTTTAACATAGATATACCTTATCCGCACTCTGTTCACTCACACACTCTTACCTACCTTAACTTCTCTTTGTACATATGTACTCACACATTGTCACACACAGTCCCTCCATTCTCATTGTCAGAAGTATCTAACACACACACACACACACACACACACACACACACACACACACACACACACACACACACACACACACTCTCTCTCTCTCTCTCTCTCTCTCTCTCTGCAACACAATCACATACCTTTACTTCTCGTCCAGGACTACCTTCCACTACCCGCATACAGTCAAGATGCCTTTTTAAGCAATCCATCCAACGAAGACAGGTGTATATGCGTGTATTTTCCGTATAACGCTTAAATATAGACTGATTAATTAACATAAAGGACTGTATGTGTCTCTTTGTGCGGTGTTCTTCATGACGCTTATATTTTTATGTTATCAGTATTTCGTATTCAGTTGCCACCCGTCCTTGTTTCCTCACCTTCATCTTTTCTCTCCAGCCTCTCATTTTTTTTCTCCCTCCTACCTTATGTGTTTCTCTACCATTACTCCGTTCCCCCCTCCCCCCATTTCTCGTCTCTTGTCTCTGTCTGAATGTCTGTCTATCTGAATGTCTGTCTGTCTTTCTGCCGCTGTTTTTTATTTTTTCTCTCTCCCCCTCACTCCCTCCCTCCTCTCTCTCTCTCTCTCTCTCTCTCTCTCTCTCTCTCTCTCTCTCCATCCTCTCACGCTCCAGTCCCTCCCCCTCATTCCCTTACATATTCATCTTACATTCAACGCTCTAGGTTCAGTTCCTCCTCCTCCTTTGCGTCTGTTTTTACAGTTGAAAACACCACCAGAAACCTACAGTTACCCACAAACCAAGCAAATAGCACAGTCCTTAGTAACTATGCTATCCATAATAAAGATATCCTTTCAGCCATAAATAGTACGAACATAAACAAAACCCCTGGCCCCGATAAAATATCACTAAGAATTCTTAAAGAAACAAAAAATGAGTTACTGCTGCCACTCTCTGTCTTATTCAATAAATCGTTAAGTACTGGGAAAGTTCCATGCGAATGGAAACTAGCAAATGTAACATCAATTTTAAAAAAAGGAAATAAGTCGCACCCAAGAAATTACAGACCAATCAACTTAACATCCATAGTGTGCAAGTTAATGGAAAAAATCATCAGAGATAAAATGTTAATTATCTAGAAGAAAACAATATAATTAAAGACTCGCAGCATGGATTCAGGCATCGTCGTTCATGCTTAACTAACTTACTGGACTTCTTCCATGATGTTTACAAATCATACGATGACTCAAGAGCAGCAAATATAATTTACCTCGACTTTCAGAAAGCATTTGACACCGTCCCTCATAAGCATCTCATGAGCAAAATAGAAGCACACGGAATAAGAGGAAATACGCAGATATGGTTACTAGACTGGCTTTCAGACCGAAAACAGCGAGTTGTGATAAACGGAAAGGAATCCAATTGGTGTAATGTGATCAGCGGGTTCCCCAAGGCTCAGTACTTGGACCGATACTTTTTATTATCTATATAAACGATATTGATGAGGGTCTACATTGTAAAGTATCAAAATTTCCAGATGATACTAAAATAACCAGTAAAGTAACTTTAGAATTACAGTGGCAGCAGTTACAAAATGACCTTTATACTTTAGCAAGCCAGGCAGAAAAATAGCAAATGAAATTCAACACAGAAAAATGTAAAGTACTTCATATTGGAAGTAACAACGTCCATGCGAATTACAAAATGAACAATATCCAGTTATCAAGCACAGACAATGAAAAGGATCTTGGTGTGATAATAGCAAATGACCTAAAACCAAGTAAGCAGTGCACCAAGGCAGTTAATATTGCAAACAAGCTGGTGGGTTTTATTGGAAGAACTTTCGAGTTTAAATCGGAAAAAGTCATACTTGTCTTGTACAACTCGCTAGTGCGCCCCCATCTTGAGTATTGTGTGCAATTCTGGTCTCCATACTACAGAAAGGACATTGAAAAATTATAGAAAATTCAGCGAAGAATCACAAAAATGATACCATGACTTAGAAACAAACCATACGAGGAACGCCTTGAAGAACTTAAATTATTTAGCCTAACGAAGCGCAGGTTAAGAGGGGACCTTATTGAAGTTTTCAGAATCATGAAGGGATATGACAACTTAGACGTGAATAAATATTTTGATATAGACCGGTCGATCACACCAGATGTAATGGCTTCAAAATTATGGGAAAGCATTTCCAAACCCATGAAGCAAAATACTTCTTCTTTAACAGAGTTGTAAATATCTGGAACAGATTACCCTCAGATACCGTGAACAGTATCTCAATTGAGACATTCAAAAACGAAATAGACAAGTATTTGCACGAGAATCCTCAGCTGACTCTGTTTCTGTCCGAATAACTTGTTTTTATAGCTACGTGTAAGTTCATTCCCCTTCTGTCTACAAGACACCCTGTAAACAACGTACCCATACATAGTGTCGCGTCACGTCACTATACATTTGTCAATTTATTCAATGCAAATTAAGTAATATAAGCACAGATTAGGATCTGCACAGACAGCCCTGAGTAAACGGTCACTTCTCTTACTTTCGACCTGTGATGGGGTGTGGATCACTGAGGGTCCCTGTTAGCCAAGTGACCACCATCGGGATTTTTTTAATGTACCAGGGGTCACTGCTTCAGGATGAAACTTGTGTACTTGTCCCACATGGGAGAGTTCCTTGTCTCAGTGGAGTGAACAGAGCTAGGGCCTGATTGACTGCTGCCTACCTTAAAAGCGCCAGGCAAGGCTGCTGCACCACCCCTAAACATCCACACTGTGCAGTCTCCTCATGTCTACAGGACACCCCGTAAACTTAACATAGTGTGGCGTTACATCATTATACATTTTTTGATTTACTCAATGCAAATGAGGTAATATACAGTAAGCACAGATTAGGATCTGCGCAGATAGCCCTAAGTTAACGGTCACTACTCTTACTTTCGACCTGTGATGGGCTGTGGATCACTGAGGGTCCCTGTTGGTCAAATGACCACCATCGGGATTTTTTTTAATGTACCAGGGGTCACTGCTTCAGGATGAAACTTGTGTACTTGTCCCACATGGGAGAGTTCCTTGTCTCAGTGGAGTGAACGGGGCTAGGGCCTGATTGACTGCTGCCTCCTTAAAAAGCACCAGGCAAGGCTGCCACACCATCCCTAAACATCCACTCTGTGCATTGTACATCCACACTATACACTGTGCAGTCCCCTTTTGTTTAAGACACCCGTCTTATATATTTTTCAATCTCCCCAAAGCAAAGAAAGTAATATAAGCACAGATTAGGATCTGCACAGATAGCCCGAAGTAAACGGTCACTACTCTTACTTTCGACCTGTGATGAGCTGTGGATCACTGAGGGTCCCTGTTAGTCAAGTGACAACCACCGGGATTTTTTTAAATGTACCAGGGGTCACTGCTTCAGGATGAAACTTGTGTACTTGTCCCACATGGGAGAGTTCCTTGTCTCAGTGGAGTGAACGGAGCTAGGGCCTGATTGACTGCTGCCTCCCTAAAAAGCGCCAGGCAAGGCTGCCGCACCACCCCTAAACATCCACACTGTGCAGTGTGTAGTTTCCACGTTATGTCCACAGACTTTGCATTAACTCAATGTACCGGTTTATAATGTCATGCTGTAACTATTAGTTTATTTGATTACTTTCTCTTTCAGGTTACTCAATCAGGTAGCTTATAAACAAAGTATTATAGAATGTGACTTTTCCTTTCCAGTATTTCCTATGAAATTTCCATGTCAGTTTTTACATGCTGCATGGTGGTTTTTCTCACTTTTTCCTGGAGGGTTTGGTGGCGGGGGGAAGCCTTCTTGCTTTACTATCCTTATCCTTCAGCACGTAGAGTTAGATCTTCTAGTCATAGTTTTCTCTGTAACAAGCAGCCTCGAAAGGACCATAAGGTCTGTTGCTGTTTGCTTTCCTATGTAATCCACCTGTTCTAACCCTTGCCCCTCACTTCCTTACATCATCATAAAATCAAAGTTCCGTATTCAGCTTCTCCCTTCCTCGTTTATTTCCTTACCTCTCTCCTCCCCACTGCCGCTTCCCCTTTTACCTCTCTTTCTCCTCCTCCGCTCCATTCTCCCGGCTTAAACTCTCCGTTCTCGTTCTGTCTCTCCTCCTGTAATCCCTGCCCCTCTCCTCCTTCTCTCTCTTTTCCCACTTTTCTCTCTGCCCCTCCCTTTCCCCGCCTGTCTCTCTTCCTCTCTTCCTCTACCCACCACTTTCTCTCCTCCTCCCCTCCCTTTCTCCGCTATTTCTTTTCCTCGTCTCTCTCTCTCTCTCTGTGTTCCAGTACATCCTCTTTATGAATTAATTTTGTTATTCATTTTCCTTATTTCGCTTCTTCTTTCCTCGTTCCTTCACTTTACTCACCTCCTCCCTCCAGCCTTTCCTCCTATCTCTCTCCACCCGTATCTCTCTCCCTTTCCTCCTATGTCTCTCCCTCTCCTCTCCCCCCTCGTCTCTCTCTCCCCTTTTCCTTCCCCGTCTCTCCCTCTCCCCCGTTCCCATTTCTCCCCCTCCTTCTCTGATTTCGTCCTTCCTTCTCCTTCTCCCCTCCCCCCGTTTCTCCCCCTTTCTCTCCCCCTTCACTCCCTCTCTTTCTCTCTCCCTCTCTTTCTCCCCCAGTCACTCCCCAGCTCTCCCTTCCCGACCACGTCTCTCCCCCACTCTCCGTCTCCCTCTCCTCCTCTACCTCCCCTCTCCCTTCTTTCCTCTTTTTTTTTTTTTTCTCCGTCCCATTCTCTCCCTCTCCGTCCACATTTCCCCCTCTCTCCCTTCTTGGCCGTCAGTCTCCTCCCCCTCACTCACCCCCTCTGTGTAAAGTTCAGCCGGGCACCCCACTTGAGGCCCCTCTGTTAAAAATAGCAGGAGTGGAGTGGCCGTAGTACAGGTGTGGTGGTTGTAAGTAGGGTTACTATGGCACGAATGGTAACTGAATGGAAAGAAAGAGAAGGTTTAGGATTGCTGTTGTTGTTGTTGTTGTAGCCAAGGCTCATCTGAAGCGTGAACACAGTCGACTGCAGACTTAAGTTGTCTTCCTCCCGTAGGTCACCATACTCCTTTCGGGGGATAGGGATGTGGCTGATGGACGTTTTGCATGACCAAACAGTTGATCTATCTGGTTATATCAGCGCCACCACACGAAGTCATGCCTCTCCAGCATCAGGCCTAGGATTAAAGCGCCTTGACCACACAAATATCATTTGAGATAAACAATTTTTGATAGGGCTGCAATCTACCCACTGAATATGACACAACAATTAAAATTACACTGAGGTCCCCAGTTGTGTACTAGAACAGGGGTAAAGGAGGAATCGAACTCTGTCTAACGGTCTGACCGGCCCACAGAATCGAACTCAAGGTATTTAAGGTGCGAACTGGACATAACACCACTGCACCAGAGACTCTCCCTAACCTGAATGATTGATTACAACTCTGGATCTGAACCGATATACAGGACTGGCCAGGCTGATGGTAGTTAACTATCATTACAAAGTGTGTTATTTTTCGCATTTTCTCACAAATATTTACATCAACTAAATTTGATAGTCAGGTATTTGGTAGGTGTATGAGTGAAGGCAAAAGCACTGTACTATATATTGTATAAGTAATCATATACACAAGCTCAGCTTAAAGCGTTTATAAATACAACCTTGTATCCAGGCGAGTAGCATAAAGGTCACTGCCGCCGAGAAAGAATACTAATATAAAAATTAAACCAAACAAACCTCAACATTTTAAATTTTATAAAGAAGCGCCAAATACACACTATAAAACCCACACTTAACAGTTAATTTGGCAGTAGTTAACTAGACAGAGAATATATTAAATCTAAGCAATATCCAGAATGTCTAGCTCATCGATTTTAAGAGAATGTGAGTGCGTGTGTCCTTGCATACGAATGGATTTGTGCATGAGTCACGGCTGCTGTCAAAGAAAATCCATTGAAATCTAAGTAACAAATGTGAAGATCATCGATTAAGTGTGTGTATGTGTGCGCATCTTTGTGAGCGTGTGTGTGCGTGCATGTGTGCGCATCTTTGTGAGCGCGTATGTGTTTGCAAGTGTGTGTATTTGTGTGTACGAATGGATGTGTATATGTATGTAAGTGAATGTTCATGTGCGTGGAAGTATGAGTGTTCATTTAGATGAACGTATACTCATACGAGTATGTAATCAAATATATGTGAGCAAAGAATGTCCTTTGGAGGTGAACGTAGGTAAAAAAAAAAAAAAAAAAGGAAAACTATGGGTATTTGCATATGTGTGCGTGGATAAACTGTTTGTATGTGTGTGCATGTCCAAAAAACTTCGTATATGTGTGCGTGTATAAACCAGTAAAACGCCTTTGTCGGGGAGGTACGAGCGAGGCCATTTAAATCCAATAGCACTGAAATGTCGCCTTACACCCCGAGGATGCCTAGAGTATACTAATGGCTATTTACCTACCAAGTTTCATGCCTTTACGACAAACCGTCTGGCCTGTGGCTCTCTTTTGAAGATTTTCGACATGCTGCACTTAGCGCGCGTCACTTGCCACGTGCACCGCCTGGGTGTGATGAAACCTGTCAAAAACAAATCTTTAAAAATTGGGGCATCGCATGGTGCAAACCACGCAGTGATCGGCCCTGTGGTCGATGAGATATAAGCTTCTCAAAAGTGCTACGATCGGACCGGGTTGGGCCGGGTCGGGTAGGGCAGCTCATATGAGAAAATGCCACTACTTAACGACAGATTTGCGACGACTTCTCCTTCGCTCGTAACTACTACATGCGTGCGTGTGCGTGTATAAAACTTTGGGTGTGTAATACTTTACGTGTGTGTGTGTGTGTGTGTGTGTGTGTGTGTGTGTGTGTGTGTGTGTGTGTGTGTGTGTGTGTGTGTGTGTGTGTGTGTGTGTGTGTGTGTGTGTGTGTGCGTGCGTGCGAGCGTGCGTGCGTGCGTGCGTGCGTGCGTGCGTGCGTGTGTGTGTGTGTGTGTGTGTGTGTGTGTGTGTGTGTGTGTGTGTGTGACGATTGATACACATTTTCCTTACATTCCTATTGATCGGAGTATTGTTAATAACCTAGGTTAGAGAATATAAATTCATTGTATTGAAGCTTCGCTGAAATAGCCGAGTCCAGAGAATGAAGTAAATACAAAGCCTCGCTGTGTTTTGGTGTCAACGGAAGTTCCTTTCGGGAAAATGGCAGCACAATCGGATTTAGTTTACACTCGGTTCTCGACCTTATGCTTCTCTAACTTCTCTCGGGTTTATTAAGGAATACAGTGGCATCATACTCTTTTTTCCCAGCCTTTAATGTAAGTAGCTGTGAAATCTATTCGGGTACATCTGACATCGGTCATAGTGAAGTTTCGTTCCCTTTTGTCTTCTCATGTACTGATACTTGATAATTGTGTTTTATATGGTGGTTGCAGTCTAAGGTGATTTAAGTAGTTTTTGCTTTTCATGGTTCAGTGATGTATTGGGTTCTCTGGTGTAAATATAAATCAGATGTCCTCTGTTTATTAAGTTTTACTACACCCTAACCTTTTCTAATGTTTACATGCCCCAGTTATACTTTACCTATGTTGATTTGAGAGAAATTTCTGATCTCGCGAACCGGTTATAACTTGGCTGTGTAACACGATCATAACACGAACAGTTCCTTCATCCACCATCAGGGAAACCCATCCCTGTGGCACCTTCAGACCCTTCAACTTTTGGCTGCAGGGAGGGTCTGAGATGAATCAAACCGTCCGCTGTTAGCTGGAATTCAACACGAAGTTTTGTTCTCGGCCATGATATTAATCGCGATGGTATTTACAATTTATGGTCTCCTTAGTTTCTCCTGAATATAGTAAAGTCTTCTGTCGTTAGCCGGAACAAAAAGCAAAATGGCATCTCGCACCCAAAGAGTCAAGCTCCTCTCAGTAGGAAAGGACCCTTAAGCTTAATATAATCGTCTGACAACAGTAAGATGTGGTTAATGGAGATAATTTCTAACGCTTCACGACAACGATCTTTCCTTGCTGAATAACGTCGTCTGACATCAGGAAAAATGAAGTCGAAGGATCTTCAGACGTTCACAACGGGCGAGTTCTTCACCAAAATAAAATCGTCTAGCTGGATGTGGAGATTGTTTCTGGCCTCTAGCTTTGAGAGAGCATTTTAACTGAACTAAATCGTCTGGCATTACCAGAAACAGAAATAACAAAATGGAACACTCAGAGTGCAGCACCAGCGCCCACCAACTGGCCTAAGGGTCAAATATATACTGGACTTTGCACTGTGACCTTGTCATTCGGAAATTTGATCTAAAAATTGAAATACTTCATTCTGGCCTCGCCCTTAACCTTTCCACCAATTTTAGTTCAAATAGGATCAGAACTGTGTGAGTTGCCTTTGTTCAGTGACCTTGACTTCTGACCTTCCCTGTGATCTGGACCTGTGGCTAATTGTTCTCAAAACCGAATCTCCTCGAACTTCTTTTGACCTGACCCTTCCACAAACTTTAGTCTGTATCGGATACAACTTTTTAAGATGACCTTGATATGTGACCTTGACTTTTCACCTATTGTTTTAAAAAAGTACTAGGCCAACCTAGTGAATGATCCTCAAGCCATCCACAAAGTTTGATCCAAATCAGATAAAAAATGTTTTAGTTATTTTGTTCACACACAGACACACTGGTCGAACTCTGAACTTGTCTTGCGACCCCGACTTTTGATTGCTAGTTGTCAAACCTGAAATCCATTCATTCTTGTGTGACTCTTCTGCCAAGTTTGGTTCAAATCGGATCCAAACTATCTGAACTGACCTTGTCCTGTAACCCTGGCCTTTTACCTTTCCCTGTGACCCTGACCATTGACTGACCGTTCTCAAAATCGAATCCTTTTACTCGTGCCTTTTTCAGCCATTACAAAAAGTTTGGTATAAATCTGATAAATCTGATAAAAACTAAATAGGCTGCCCTGTCACCTTGATCTCTTGAATATTGTTCTAATAAACAACAGGTTACCTCCACGGCAGATCCTCAAGCTTTCCACCAGGTTTGTTTTCAACTGTATCAAAAGTGTCAGAGTTATTCTGTTAATAATGACACATAAATGGGTCGAACTTTGGTCTTGTTCTATGACCTTGCCCACTGACTGATTGCTCTCAGAATTAATTAATCTAATTCTTGCCTTATCTGCAATACTTCCCCCCAAGTTTGGCCTTAATTATACAAAAACCTGTTTAAACAGATTCTTCTAGGTCGGACTTTAGCCTAGTCCTGTGACCTTGGATTTAACTTATTGTTCTAAATAAGTGTAGGTTTACTCAATGGGTTTCCCTGAACCCTTCCACCAGAACATCTTGACGGTTGCCTGATCATCGGGATCACATGCCATTGCCAGCCACTGCATCATTTGACGGAGGTGGAGAGGTGGCAATTACTCCCTGGGCCACATTGTAACAGCAAGGTAGCAACGTTGAGGGTGCAGGATGATAATCTCTACGTTATCCACCCAGTCATCCATGGGCGTGGCTTGGGTGGGTGAATTGCCCACCACCGGGAGGAGTCTGTTGGCAAAGTTGTTCCTCTTGGCATAAGTGTAGATGGTGGACGACAAGTAGCCTGTGATGTAAGACCGACATATGGATGAGGTGAGCCAGGCCTTGGTGTCAGATTTCCAAATTACTCCAAAATTCGCCTTGAAATAGCCAGCCAGCGCTTGAGAATTCTCGGCATGGTAAACTATAGTCGTGGTGCGTGTCTGAAGGTGTCATTATCGTGCCCTGGCAACCTACCCGTCAAGAGTGCGCCCGATTTCGTGAATAATATGATACGCGTGTAATTCGTGTATATGTTCGTGTATAATTATATTCGTGTATAAAATATTCGTGTACAATATATGATTCATGTATAATATGATGCGAAATCAGACGCACTATTGACTGGTAGTTTGCCAGGGTACAATAATGACACCTTCAGACCCATGTATCACGACTATAGGAGTGGCTTTAAATTTAGTTCACTCTTGGCACTGCCCCTTTTGAGGAGAGTAATGCAGTCCTTGGCAGCCCTAAACCCCAGCACCGACTTCTCTTCTGTGCAAGGTAGAGGACATCCGCTTCCAACAGAGGTTGTAGCCGCCATCCTTGATACTTCAGAGTGTTGAAGAATGCGGCAGTGTCTGTGTGGTCGGCACTGGCAGCCTCGCCAGTCACAGTCACGTACCACAGGCCAGCATGACTTTTGTACAACTCAAACCAGCTCATGCTTGCCTTAAAGGGCTCCTTCAGCTGGATGCCAACGTTGGACCTCACATCCTCCCAAAGCAGCAGTGACTTTGTGCAAATGACGGTCGAGCCAGGCACTGTTTTGGTCCTGCACCTGCTGTGTCAGCAGCCAGTCCATTGTCTCCATAATTGCAGTCGCAGTCTTCGTAATGCATTTAGCACTGAGAGAGGACACCTGCTCACCCACAGCTAAGATGGCAGTAGCCTTCTTAACTACAGCAGAGACAGTCGACTTGGTCGAGTGCAGTCTCTGCAGTGGTACTTGCGCCCTGGCCACCCTTGTGGCACCTAACAGTATCCAGCTTTGCTTCAAATGAGATTTACATTTGCACCTGGTCTTCCCTTTACTTGGGGCAATGCCTTCAGCACCATGCTTTCCACATGGACCAGCACCCTTGCCCGACATGATCACTAAGTTTTAAAGTTATTTCTCAGAAAATAAAAAAATCATTCTCATTTACACCACAGTCCACACACAGGAGTGCCTGTAGATCGCCTGCACTGCACAGTAAAGACTGTAATGGTTCATTAGTGTTATGTCTGGAGCAAGAATGCGATGTAGCATGATAAGCACAGGAAGACACTACCACAAACATGCGGCATATGAATGTGAGGGAGCACACGAGCAATTCAAAAAGGGTGGTGGGAGGTACGGGGTCTGCGCAGATGAGTCAGAACAGAGTTCTGCACATGAAAACATTGGTGGCCATCTTGACACAGACAAGTGGCAGCCAGCTTGCATGTGGGTTTATCAGCCATTACTCTCACTGTATATGAAGAATTGTTACATCGCTTACTGAAAAACAGTCTTAACTTTTTCCTAATCGCTCTATGCATCCACCCCATACCGGTAATGAACCATTTTTTTTTTTTTATGTATCCGACTCTCGGCATAGGCTTCACAGCCTGTTCTCAAGGCTCAGTAGTCCTCCTACATACCATACACCTCTACATGTCACCACTTCGGCGCTAACACCCACGATCCATATTGAATACATGCTAGGGCGGTCTCATACAGGACTGGTGTATTGGTATTCGCGAGAGTATTTTTACGACATGTCGGCAGGTCTTCTGGTAGATCAGTAAAGTCTGATTTTTAATAAGTTCAAATCCTTAAACTCTTCCCTGCCCCAGCCGGGATTTGAACCTGGGTCCGGTAGGACTGCAGGCCACCTCTCTACCGACTGAGCTACCGCCTCATTCAGACATCCACCTACTATTACACGTGCTTCACTATAATCATAAAAGTCTACATCATTTGTATCCACACAATACATACGTAAAACTTTCCATAATCCGTCTCTTCACTTTGCCCAGGGCTTTTTCCAGGCACAAAATGCAATACATACCTTCGTGTCTTTCACGCACGCTTTCTCCATTAGTTGTTTTTCTGCAAATATTTAATCCTAACATCCTCTGCCACTCCTAAAATCGCGCTTTTCGTCATTCGCTTGGCATTTTAATATTTTTCTTGCGTTTTCTTTAATCATTCTCCCACATATCTCACCTACAAAACTGATAAGACTGATATTATATAAGTTTTGCAACCACTTCAATCACCTTTACTCTTGTACAAAGGCAGAATCACAGTGTTCCTCACCTCCATGGGTATATGTCCAGTCGTCACATCTTTCTTGAAAATTTGCAACAAACACTTCAATCTACTCTCCCCACTGTACTTAATCATCTGTACCTACAGTACACCTCATCATCACCTGCTGCCTTCCCATTCTTCACCCTATCTTCACCGATCTTTACTTCCTTCAGTGTCATATTTTCAGGGACCACATTCCTTCCATGTACTGTACACTGTGAAGCCCAGTCATGATAACTACCGCTTTGGTCTCATTTGTCCCATTCATCAGCCTTTCAAAATGCCTATTTTTTTCATCTCCTCGTTACTTCATTTGCATTCGTTATTAATCTTCTACTCTTGTCTCACATATTTTCACCTTTTATTCTACCCTAGTTTCAACATTTCTGCAAATGTTTCCAAACCGTTTCTTATTACCACAGTTTACATTGATTTCTCTTAATTTTGGATAATCATTACCTTCTTTCGTCTTTCTTTTTTTTTTTTTCATTAGGGGTCAGAATAGCTCAGAGGTACTCGTAGCGCTCGCGCTTCAAGACCGTGGTGTTGGCAGTTCAAGCCCGCAACAGGGAAGCGTATTTCTGGCGAGAGATGTAGCGGTCTCTCCAGGGATCTCTCCTTGCCCTGCAGAGCTATATGGTTCACTGATCCTAGCTCGGGGGATTCACTTTTTTTTATTTCTTTTTCTTTTTTTTAATAGTCTCTTCCTTCTTTCACCGGACCCCCGCTCTCTTGCCATTTCATGCTTTTTTCTTCCACTGCTCATTTAATTTTCACATCCCACCAAACTGCACTGTTCTTGCAATAGTCGGTTCGTTTTTAGCTGACGGGGTTGGGCCATTCCCACAACCTGAATACAGTCACGGTTATAGATAATTCGATGAGCTGTCGTTATGAGGCAGGAATAAATCTCCTTGGTTATTAATCAGATGAACCCTCCAGTCGGACTACACGAGACATCAACTGAGCTGAAAGGGGTTAGAGATCTTTGTCAGGTTAACACAATGGCGCTAAAGTTTCTACCGCGGCAACAGTAAAACAAAATAAAAACTGCGTCCTGGTACCACGGGCGTTAGCATAAAAATCACGCTTTTCAGGTGACTGCATACCATCAGACAGCCACTTCTTTCTCATTTCTTCCACCGTTCTTTTAGTCTCCACATCCCACCAAGGAATACAGTACCTTTCTTACTGGTTACTACCCTGGCAACAGTAAAATAAAAGAAGAATCACGTCCCGGTATGGCAGGAATTAGCATAAAATTCATTCCTCTTGGCTGAGTTGCATGCCAAGTGTCTGAAATATAAGGACATGGGAGAGGTGGAACCGGATATTCCAAGGCCCGGGCGTGCACGTCGGATATTGAAGGAATTCCCATCTGAACGAGAAATATTTGAGAAGGGTGGGTGGGGGAAGAGGGTGGTGAGTGGGAGAGGGCGGGGGAGGAAAGTAAGGAGAGACAGCGCTTTTGCCAGACGTGGGAGCTGGGTTTTGTTGTTGTTGTTGTGTGCGTGTTGGGAGTGGGGTTGAGTGTGCGCGTGCGTACTTGCGGTTGTGTTATTACTAGAGAAAGCTACAACAGGTTGCAAAGAATCACACTTACATACTGATGGTGTTTACTGTAAAGATAAACGACTATAGTTCGGCCAGACTTGTACCCTCTTCTGATCTAGGCTGAGTCGAAATAGTTGTATCTTCACACTGAACGAAGTTTCCGAATCTTGGTATGATAAACAGCCGACGGGACATACATGTTATACGTGGTTTCTTAATTGTGAAACAGTTGTAAGACGAGATCTGCTTAAAGAAGCTATGAAGGTGAGGCGAATGGGTTGATTATGTACATTTTGTGTGTGTGTGTGTGTGTGTGTGTGTGTGTGTGTGTGTGTGTGTGTGTGTGTGTGTGTGTGTGTGTGTGTGTGTGTGTGTGTGTGTGTGTGTGTGTGTGTGTGTGTGTGTGTGTGTGTGTGTGTGTGTGTGTGTGTGTGTGTGTGTGTGTGTGTGTGTGTGTGTGTGTGTGTGTGTGTGTGTGTGTGTGTGTGTGTGTGTGTGTGTGTGTGTGTGTGTGTGTGTGTGTGTGTGTGTGTGTGTGTGTGTGTGTGTGTGTGTGTGTGTGTGTGTGTGTGTGTGTGTGTGTGTGTGTGTGTGTGTGTGTGTGTGTGTGTGTGTGTGTGTGTGTGTGTGTGTGTGTGTGTGTGTGTGTGTGTGTGTGTGTGTGTGTGTGTGTGTGTGTGTGTGTGTGTGTGTGTGTGTGTGTGTGTGTGTGTGTGTGTGTGTGTGTGTGTGTGTGTGTGTGTGTGTGTGTGTGTGTGTGTGTGTGTGTGTGTGTGTGTGTGTCCGACTCTGGGCATAGGCTTCAAAGCCCGCTCACAAGGCCCAGCTGTCCTCCTGCATACCATACACCTCCACATACCAACATGTTTACCATTGATGGGAATTTGAGGAAAAATAATATTCGTGTTGATTTTTAACAGGTTTCTTAATAATGTTACCGTGTCGGAGCTACCCTTAATGAACTTTACGCCGTGAATGATTATAAATCATCAGCGGTAGAGCATTTACCTGGAGAACCAGTCGTGCATGTGGTTAGCACGTCCTGCACGGAACTGAAAGAGCCAGAGTTCGATTTTCAGCCAGGTTATAGTAATGTATAATGTTAAGTCTGTTTCCCCATCGACTGTATGGTTGATATTCTTAGGAAGACTGAAACATAGCAAAAACTGATCCTTGTCATAATGACCCTCTTGTAGCCGACAAGCATTACTTGAAGTCGTTTTATTATTACAGTATAATAATAATAATCATCATCATCATCATCATCATAATCATAAATAATAATAATTAATAATAATATTAATAATTAATAAAAATAATAATAATAATAATTATTATTATTAAAACTACGAAGCGGGATGGTATAATTTTCGGCAACCCGCCAAACACCATCATGCCAAATTCAGCTTGTCTGTCTGTGTGTCTGTGCCTTAACTCCTAGGCTATTTGATGGATCTGAACGAAACATTGCAGGTGAGATTGTCTGGTTGCTACGAGGATCTTCCACAATACTGTATACAATTCTCGGAACATGAGTTTTAGGGGGGTCAGCCCCACATCACCAAAAAAAAAAAAAAAAAAACGTAAAACAGAAATAGTACAAGGAGGGACGACATGACGTCGATATCGTGGCACATGTTGTAAAATGGACTCTCATCTGTAATGCGATATATGCAAAGAGTAATTCCCCCTCCCTCAGTGATTATTGGGGGGGTCAGCCCCCTCCCCAAAATAAAAACGATCAGAAACAGAGAGGGGAGTGAAAGATAAAAATGGTAGATTACTAGTGGAGAAGGGAGAAAAAGTGAGCAGATGGAGAGAACACTTTAAGGAATTGCTGAACGTAGAGGATGGAAGTAATGCGAGTATAAGTGGCTGGGGAATGGCTGGGAGAAGGAGGGAGGTGAGAAGACAGGAAGAAATCAGTAGGATAGAAGTTGTGGAAGCAATGAAGAAAGTTAAATCTGGGAAAGCCCCAGGAATTGATGGAGTGTGTGGTGAAATGCTGAAGCATGGGGGAGAGATAGTAGTAGAATGGATGTGGAAGATGTGCAGATTGGCCTGGGAGGAAGGTAGAGTCCCGGAGGATTGGAAGTCAGGTATAATTATTCCCTTGTACAAAGGAAAAGGGGAAAAAGAAGTGTGTGGTAATCATAGGGGCATTTGTCTTCTTAGTATAATAGGAAAAGTGTATGGTAGGATACTTATAGACAGAGTTAGAGAAAGAACAGAGAAATTAGTTGGAGAAGAACAGGGAGGCTTTAGGAAGGGAAGAGGTTGTGTAGATCAGATATTCATTCTTAGATCTTTAGTGGAAAAGTTTCTAGAGAAGGGAAAGAAGTTGTATGCGGCTTTCATGGATTTGGAGAAAGCATATGACAGGGTGGATAGACAAGGATTGTGGAAAGTGTTAAGAATATATGGAGTAGATGGGAAGTTGTTGAATGCTGTGAAGAGTATGTACGATGGTTAGAAGGCTGCAGTGCGTGTGGATGGTGAACTAAGTGAATTTTTCTCTTTGAAAGTTGGTTTGAAACAGGGATGTGTCATGTCTCCATGGTTGTTCAATCTGTACATGGATGGGGTAATAAAAGAGGTACAAGGTAGGGTAGTGGATGTTGGAGTGGCCCTGGTGAGAGAGGATAGTGTTTGGAAACTCCCTGTACTGTTGTTTGCAGATGATACTGTGTTGTTGAGTGAAGACGAATGGGAGCTGCAAGGCTTGGTGGATGAGTTTGAGAGAGTGTGTAAGAAACGGAACCTAAAGGTGAATGTAGGGAAGAGTAAAGTGATGGTCTTTGAGAGAGGTGAAGTTAGTGAATGTACAGTGAGGTTAGATGGTGAGGAATTGGAAAATTTGAGTACGTTTAAGTATTTGGGTAGTGTGATGAGTAAGGATGGAGGTCTGGAGGGTGAAGTGCTTGAAAGGGTACAGCAGGGAAGAAAGGTTGCTGGTTCCTTGAAAGCAGTGATAAGAAACAGGGAAGTGAGCATGGAAGTGAAAAAGTTACTACATGACAGTATTGTGATACCAACTCTAACGTACTGAAGTGAAGCTTGGACATTGTTGGAAGGACACAAGTCAACAGTGAGAGCAGTGGAAATGAGTTATTTAAGAGGAGCCTGTGGAGTCACGTGGAGAGACAGGCTGACGAATGAGGATATAAATGAGCGTTGTGGTGTGGATGTGGATGTGATAGGAAGCGTTATGAGGAACACACTGAGGTGGTTTGGCCATGTGGAGAGGATGGAGGGTGAAAGACTGACGAAGAGAGTGTATGTGAGTGAGGTGGAGGGGGGAAGAGGGAGGGGGAGGCCGAGGATGAGATGGAGGGATGGGGTGGAGAGGTATATGAGTGAGAGGGGTGTGAGTTGGGAGCAGGGGAGTGAAATGGCGGGGGTCAGGGCGACTTGGAGGCGATTTGTTTGTGGCCACCCCAAACGGGATTGAGGCGTCTGGCAATAGATAGATAGATAGATAGAAACAGAGAAAAGTGAGCACATGTATTTTAACGAAACTTTTCAGGTCATTTCGTCTTGTTCCTTGATAACGTCTTTCATTACACAAAAATTTCCACCAGTATGGATGCATAATTGGGGAAGAAGGGCAGATATCGCACTGATATCTTAATACATACTGTAGAATGAACTACCATCCACTAACCACAACTACTAACTACTACTACTACTAGTAGACCGACTGCTACTACTACACTTCTACTACTACCACTACTACTACTACTACTACTCACTGAGTGTATTTTGGGATCTCAAAAAGTATATTTCTTTATTCATGAAAAATATCTATGCCTTAGCGCTCATGGAGATCTTTTATGACGCAGTAATATTATTCTGAAGTTGGTGTGCATCTCGCGGGAATGAGCTTGCAGTTTCCATGTTTTCTCTGAATGCACAGGAAGAAATTACTATCTATTTATCTATCTATAGCCCGACGCCCTAATCCCGCAAAGGGTGGCTGCAGACAAAACGCATCCAAGTCGCTCTGTCACCCACCATTTGACTACCCTCCCCCCAACTCACCCCCCCCTCCCTCATATATCTCTCAACTCCATCCCTCCACCTCATCCTCGGTCTACCTCTCCCTCTCCCTCCCCCCACCTCACCCACATACACCCTCTTAGTCAGTCTTTCATTCTCCATTCTCTCCACATGTCCAAACCACCTCAGTGTATTTCTACTAATCTTCTCAACCACATCCACATCCACCCCACAGCGTTCCTTCATTTCTTCATTCGTCAACCAGTCCCTCCACGTCACTCCACATGCTCCTCTCAAGTAACTCATTTCCACTGCTCTCACTCTTGACTTGTTCCCCTCTTGTAAGGTCCACGCCTCGCTTCCATACGTCAGGATAGGGATCACAATACTATCATGCAGTGACTTCTTAACTTCCATACTCACCTCCCTATTTCTCATCATTGCTCTCAGTGTACCAACAACCTTCCTTCCCAGCTGTACCCTTTCACGCACTTCATCCCCCAAAGTTCCATCCTTACTCATCACACTACCCAAGTACTTGAATGCACTCACATTCTCCATATCCTCACCATCCAACCTCACTGCACACTCTGTGACTTCATTCCTCTCAAACACCATAACTTTACTTTTGTTTACATTAACTTTCAGATTCCTCCTCCTACACACTGTCCCAAATTCATTCACCAAACCTTGCAACTTCCATTCATCTTCACTCAACAGCACTGTATCATCAGCAAACATCAACACCGGAATCTTCCAAATCTCACCCTCATTCATTAGAGCCACCCCCACATCCACTGCCCTACCCTGCACCTCCTTTACAACCCCATCCATGTATATATTAAACAGCCATGGAGACATCACACAACCCTGTTTCAGTCCCACATTGAAATCAAAGAACTCACTCAGCTCACCATCCATTCGCACCGTAGCCCTAGCTCCCTCGTACATACTCTTCACAGCACTCAACAATTTCCCCTCCACTCCATATATTCTTAATACCTTCCACATACCTTGCCTATCTATTCTGTCATAAGCTTTCTCCAAGTCCATGAAGGCAGCATACACTTTCCTTCCCTTCTCTAGATACAAGTATTATTATATTATTATTATTATTTTGGCATGCTAGCTTTTGTATACTATCTATTTCATATTTACAGATGGATAACCTAGTGGTTTTCTCTTTCAACAGATGGCGTGCGGCTGCCCTGCTGGCGGACTGATAGGTGACTACATCATCTAGACTCAAGAGATCTGACGTCCTAAGTGGCTTTCTGTGTGATACTGTGTGAAAAGACGTGTTGCTTGGGAGTGGATTAAGGTGATATCAGGTGTGATTCTGTGGGGAAGTGAAGAATAGTTTGGTTGTGTAATTAACTTGTCAAAATGAGCCGTCGACGCCACAGGACCATGAGTTTCTCGTACCCACACGCGCAAATCGAGCGCCAGATAGACTCCTTCTTGGAAACATTTAAAAAACGCAGCGCAGCGGCCATGGAGCGCGCCCAGAGCCTGCAAGGGGGTCCGGGGGGGCTGCTTTCCCCTTATATCTTGGAGACCACGCCCTCCACGCCCCCCGCAGACGCCCCCAAGATCCGCTCCCCACGTCGCGGCCCCAAAGTCAAGTTCCACATACCTGGCCGCAGGAACAGGTGGGTTATGGGGGGCTCGGAGGGGCCTGGAGGGGGGCGTGGGGCTCTGGGTCGTGGCTCAGGCTTCCCCCGTAGCCGATCCGGGGTTAGCGTTGCTTCCTCTGACACGGACTCCGCCAGCGACTCTCTGGAGGGTGTTACTCGCTCACTCCCGCACTCTCTCCACACTTGGGCCTCCTCCGACAGCATACCAGGTCAGTGTTCTCAGACTAATTCTCATAACAGTACCGTATTAATTCTCAACCTCTTTTTCATTATATATCTCGTCTCTTGTTGGCTTGGGAAATAAACAAAGTATAGCACAACCTTATAAGGACGATGCGATGAAAGATACTACTGTGTGGAAGAAGATAAATGAAAGAAAAATAAAATCGATAATATTTTTATACTGCTAAATGCAAAAAGAACAAACTGTTGGCTTGGTTGCAGGTTCAGAGAGAAAAGGAAGGCCGTTGCAAAGGCTGCCTTGCCGACTTGTACCTGGTCCGACCTGGAAGACTTTGTAGCACTCCTATCTCACATTTATTTTACCCATTTCACTATTATATCCCCCGGCATGTTACTACTGAGAAGTCTGTAGACATTAAAAAGATATAACTAACATGGAAGTGAATATTAACGTGAAATTTGGCAAACAAATGGCCATGGAAGAAGTACAGTACTCAGAAATCTCAGGTAAAGAGAATAAGGATTTTAGTGTATCTATTCACTGATTTACATATCATGTATCTTCATGGTTGTCCTGTAATGTAAATAAATTATTCAATAAATAAATACAAATTACTATATTAATGAAAATAAGGAGCACTCGAAGAGTAGAACAGCAATCCGCACAAATGGACTATCCTAAAGGCCGTATACCTGAATCTGTCCTTTACCCTTGGCTTTTGACTGATGGTTCTTAACATTGAATTATATCAATCTTATCTAACTCAACATTTCTCCCGAGTTTTGTCCAAATCAGATCACAGCTGACTGGGTGACCACCAACTTTGACCTATCGTTCTCAAAATGGAATGTCTTCATCTTTGGCTAATCTACAATCTTTCCATCAGTTTTGTCCAAATACGATCAAAGCTCTTTGACTTACAGGGTTAAGCATCTGACCTTGCCCAGTGGCCTTGACATTTACTGAACTGTTCTCATAATGGCGTTCCATCATCGCGCAGTACCCTGAATCTTTGCACAAAATTTGGCTTAAATTGGAGCAAAACTGTAAACTGACCTTGACGTTACGACATTAACCTTTGACCTATCATTGTCAAAAACAGTAGGTCAGCACTCTGGGTCACTCTGCCCTTCCATGAAGTTTACTTAACAACAGATCCTGACTGTTTTAGTTATTTTGTTCACCACAAACACACATTAGAACGTTGAGTCTTCTTAAAATAATATCCATTCATCCTTGCATTACTTTCAACTCTTTCACCACCTTTGGTCCAAATTGGATCATAACTGTTTAAAGCCCCTGTCACACATACGCAACTCAAGGGCCGACCGCGGCGCGACTTAAGGTTGCAACGCATTTTTTCATCAATCGTCCTTTGATTCGCCGACAAAGCCCGGACTCTTTAGGGCGCTCGTGAGCCGCTGGGACTACTTGTCGCGCCTCACGACTTGCCAAAAGTAGTGTCACAGTTGCGTCGCAGTCGGAAGTGTCGTACGTCGGTCATGAAGCAGTCTTAGCTCAATCGGATGCGTCGTGATGCGGTCATTGCATGTCGTGATGCTGTCGCCGACAAAAAAAACATCCACCTGCCTCCTGACACCATCCACCTGCCACCACCCACCTGCCTCCACACACCTGCCTCCACTCACCTGCCTCCACCCACCTGCCACCACCCACCTGCCACCACCCACCACCTACCTGCCTCCACTCACCTGCCACCACCCACCTGCCACCACCCACCTGCCTCCACACACCTGTCTCCACCCACCTGCCTCCACCCACCTGCCTCCACTCATCTGCCACCACCCACCTGCCTCCACCAACTTGCCACCTGACTCCACCCACTTGCCTCCACCCAACACCCACTTACCCGCCTGCCACCATCTTACTCACCTACCACTTACCCACCTACCACTTACCCACCTACCACCCACTTAGCCACCTACCAATTACCCACCTACCACCACCGCCGGATTAAGGGGGGGGCCCAAGGGGCCCGGGCCCTGGGCCACCCACCAAGAGGGGGCCTCCCACCAGAGCAGCAGAAAGTTATTTACTTGTTAGTTATACTATACTTTTTCATGAAAAATTAAATAATTTTAACTGAATTTCTCTGTGTAAATAAATTTGGTAAGAACAACTTGTGTTCATTTCATTTCGTGTTTATGCATTACATATTACAGCATTGGATGAATAGTCCCCGTTCAGTATTTCCTAACTAAAAGTGTCCTATTTATATATTAGGATTTAGGTTACCAGTCTGTGGTGTATGCCACTGGGGGAGTTGGAAAGGGGGCCTCCCTTTCAAGCGGGCCCCGGGCCTCCCACATGCTTAATCCAGCCGTGCCTACCACTCACCACTCACCCACCATCCAACCATCCACCTACCACCTAACCACCCACCTGCCCACCGACCCACCAGAGCCTTCCTGATTGCTGACAACTCTATTGATGAAGCCAGCTCAAAATAAAACCTACTTTTGTTTAATAAAATCTGGAAATCTATTACCATACATCAATTACCTCTGTCTTTATACCTGTTAACTATTTGATGTGGGGTTGGTGTGGATATTGTGGGATTGAGATGGTTATATAAGGTGAGGATGGGTGTCACTGGTGGTCCTGGTGTGATGCCCCACCCCACGCCGGGTGTCACTGGTGGTCCAGGGGTGATGCCCCACCCCACACTGGTTGTCATTGGTGGTCCAGGGGTGATGCTCCGCCCCATGGGTCGGTCGTGGGGGGGTCGAGGTGCATTTCCCAAACGAATCACGCAGTCGTGTTGCGTTCGTGGGCGGTCGTGTCATGGTCGTGGCTGACAATATTCCATTAAATTTCAAATTTGAAGACTCGTAGCTCTGTCGCCTCGTGGTCACCTCGCAATCTTGTTGCATTCTTGAGGACGTCACGACCGGTCGTGAGGTAGTCGTGATGCGGTCGTGAGGCAGTCGTGAGCAGAGCAGACTCAGGGCCAGTCGGGAGGCATGGGAGCCAACTAGGACACAACCTTGAGTCGCGCCGTGGTCGGCCGTTGAGTCGTGTATTTGTGACAGGGGCTTAATATCCCTTGCCATGTGACCCTGACCTTTGACCTTTCTCTGTGACTTTACCTTTTGACTGACAAATCACGGAACAGAATTTCTTCATCCTTGTCATATTCTGAACCCTTACACAAAGTTTGGTCTAATTCCAATAAAAACTGTTCAAGCTGACTTTCCTATGTGACCTTGAACTTTAACCTTTCCTTTTGGCCTTGGCCTGCAACTGACTGTTCTCAAAATCGAAACCTTTCCTCCTGCCTCATTCGAAAGAATTAAACAAAGTTTGATCTAAATTTGATCAAAACTGCTTTAATTGACCTTGTCCTTTGACCTTTCTTTGTGACTTGGTCTCTGACTGACATTTCTCAGAAGCGAATCTCTTCGTTCTTCCTTTACTCTTAACCATTCCAAAAAGCTTGGTCTAAATCTAATTAAAACAGTTTCAGTTGACTTTGTCTGTTGTCCTCAAAAAGCAACAAATCTGTCCCTTGGCTGACCCACATCCATTTTAATAATCCGATTAAAATCTGATTAAATCTTTCTTGTTTCGTTATCCCTCCTCCTTCTCTCTCTCTCTCTCTCTCTCTCTCTCTCTCTCTCTCTCTCTCTCTCTCTCTCTCTCTCTCTCTCACACACACACACACACACACACACACACTGATCATAGCATAACACCCGCCTCGCTTCCCCAGTACAAGTATAAAATGTATTTTTCTCAAGGCTTTTACAGCGAACTTTAACCTCTTGAATCGGATGACGTAGGTACTTATTATTTAATTCTTATTCTCTTTAAGCTGCTTTATATATATATATATATATATATATATATATATATATATATATATATATATATATATATATATATATATATATATATATATCTTCAGCCACTGCAAGTCCACTGTTGAACAAAGGCCTCCCCCAGCCTTCTCCACGAATTCCTTGACTAGGCCAATCTTCGCCACGTTTTCCTTGCAAATTTCTCTATCTCATCTCCCCGCCTCCTGTCTGGCCTTTTTCTGCTACACTTAAAATCTCTTCGTGTCCAGTCAGTCAGCCTCTTGCTCCATCGGCTACTCCTTATTCTTGCTACATGGCATGCTGATAGGGGAAGGGATCGTAGATATACGAGGACGGCGTGGACCATGGGATCCCCTATACATATATAGGACTCCACCAAATATACTGAATAAGGTGGCAACAGAAACTATGTGGCAGGGAGGTGAGGATTATTTGCCACAATCCTCCGAATTACTGTAAAGGACTACTGGATATAGCCTCCTTTAACCCCTCCATTACTCGAGATTATATTTGTAATGGCCGACTAAAAGTAAATAAATAAATGCAATAAAAACTTCATCGGACTGAAGAACTTACTCTTCCTCTCATAGCCGATGCAGTTAAAAGTTGCCTTGATTTACATGTGATGCATATTCATGGTTGTTGTATAAATGTATGATATGCACTGCCCCGGGGCTTTTGTACTGGACTTTAACCTTCCTGGAATCCCGCTGGTGTAATGAATTGCACCAGAACTTCAGGCGATGCTTTTATAAAAGAGCCTAACCAGTTCTCGTTATAAGTATGTCCCCACAGCAATGTAATATTGTTTGAAGTATTTGTTTTGTAGTAGGTTATTATTCAGTTTAATATTCACTCTAATTTGGTTGAGACGTGTGTGCTATTATTCCACTTTAATCTTACCATTTTCAGATAATTTTGTTCATTTTATATATTTTTAGAGTTGGAGAAGTTAGGAATCGCCTACATTATCTCTCTCACCACAGGGTCGTCTCCCAGACTTAATATAATCGCTTGGAGGTAGCAAAAAGAAAGATAAAAAAAAAAAAAAGGGTCACTGGATTAAAGACGTTAAGATAACAGTACTTAAAAAATTTTATGCAGAACTTAGGCTTGAGAGAATTTATAAGTACGGCCGTAGATTAGATTAGTGAATATGTCAGCGGGTACAAACGCGGCCTCACCTTCGTTACAACCCCCCGGAATGTCCACAGACGTCCAGAATATCCTGATTTACGAGGCATAATGGTGGATTTTACAGCAGGTCTGTGTAACAGGTGTCGTGCGTCACACACGGGAATTAAACCAACCCTCCCGACACCGCCACACTTCTTACAGTTACGGTGATAAACCCTCGTGCAACAGAGGTGCCTGCTGGGTTACAGAAAATCAGCTAAACTGAATATAAAAATGTCATGTACCATGAAAAAAACATGTACATTAGAAAACAAGGTTTATATATATAAAAGTGTGTGTGTGTGTGTGTGTGTGTGTGTGTGTGTGTGTGTGTGTGTGTGTGTGTATAGCCACGTCAGTTGAAGCCAGGATGACAGCCGTTTTGGGTTGGGTTGGCAGCGCTGACTGGTATAGTGACGCTGGAGTTATGTTGGTACTCGTGGTTACTCTCTTGTCACTCTTGTTTATCACCTACTTATTACTCATTCTACTCCCCTCCCCTCCCTCCCACACTCCCCAGTCATTACCCCCACACGCCTCCACTACTGGGGATCAATGGAACTGCACAGGCCCCCCACCCCACCCCAACCTGACCTACCTCCACTCTCCTCCTTCCCTCTCGACCCTCCCCTCCACTCCTCTCTCTCTCTCCCTCCCGATCCCCCCTCCACTCTCCAGGCATCTTCTGTCTCCTTTCCCTCGTGCGTCTCATTCGTCTCTCTATCCTCCCATCCCCTCCCGATTTTCGTCTATTCCATCCCCACCTCCACCCCCGTTTCTTCTCACCTCCATCGCTCTTTTCTTATCTCCTCTTACCCTTTTCTTTCTCTCCTTCTCATTTCTCTTCCCATCCAAAGCCCCTCCTCTCTTTCCTTTCTCTCTGCCACCTTTCTCTTCCCCTCCCCTCTCTCTGCCTCCCCTCTTTTCCCCTCTCCTTTCATCGCTTCCTTTCTCTCCCCCCCCTTTTGCCTCCCTTCTCTTCCCCTCTCCTTTCTTCGCTCCCTTTCTTTTCCCCTCCTATCCTCCCTTCTTACTATTCCCGTCCTCCTTTTTCTTTTCTGCCCACTTCATCCTCTCTCTCTCTCCCCCCCTTTATTGTTATCCACCTACTCCATCCCCCCCTCACTTTCTCTTCTTCACCCCCTTTTTCTATTTACCTATCTCTTCTCCTCCTCCCTTCTCTTTCCCTCCTTCCTCTTCCCTTCCTTCTTTGCGTCCTCTTTTTTTTTCTCCTCTGTTTCCTTTCCTCCTTTTCCCCTCCTTTCCCTTTCTTTTCCCTCTCCCTTTCCCGCCACCCCTCTTCTGCTTTCCTCCTCCTTTCGTCTGTCCTTCCCTTTTCCTTCCCTCTCCTTGCATCTTCCTCTCCTCTTGTTTCTCCACCACTCTGCTCTTCTTTCTCTTCCTCTCCACACGTTCCAATTTACATCTTACTCTATTTCCTTTGCTTTCCTCCTCCCTGCACCTACTTCTTCCAATCCCTGAGTCCACCTCCTCTCCCAACTGTATATACTATCTCTCCCACCTACGTCGCCTCTCCTTCCATCATCTTCTCTCCCTTTATCCCATCTCTTCTTCCCATCTCCATCCCCTTCCCTCATCTCCTCCCACCCTTTCCCTTCAGCTCTCCATTTTCCCTCCATCTACCATCACTCCCTCCCTCTCTTCACCTCCCCTTCCAGTCACCCTTATCCAGCAGCCTCCTTCCCTCCCTTAGACCATCCCCCTTTCTTCCCTTCACCTTATTCTCTCCAACTCCATTCCACACACACCCCTCCCTCATCTCAGCTCCGTCCCTTCCCTCCCGCAGAACCTCCTCCTCCCCTCTGACATCTTTTGCCTACCATTCTTCTCCTACCTTTCCTCCCCGCAGTACCTTGTCTTTTCTTTTCTTAAACTCTTTCCTGCCATTCTGCTTGTTCCATTTCCTCCTCCCTCTCTCCCTTTCTTAGCATTGCCCCCTCCACCCACCCGTACAGATTCTCCTCCCCATCAAATCACCCTCGCTTCCTTTTTTTCTTCTCCCCTCTACTCCTCCCTTCTCCATTTTCATCTTCCTTTCCCCCCTCTCTTACGATCTTTCTCGCCCGCTTTTTCCTTCCTCCATCTCCTCTCTCTCCCCATCCTTTCTCGCTCTTCCTTCTCCTTTATCCCTCTTCCTCCTCTTGTTTCCTTTCCTCTCAGCCCTCCTTCCTCCCACTCACTTCTCCGTCCTTCAACCCCTTCTTCCTCCCTCTCTTCTTTATTACTCCCTCTCCTCTCCTTTCCCTTCTTCCTTATTCCTACCACTCTTTCCACCTTCCTTGTCCCATTCTTGCACTCATTTTCGTCCCTATTTCCTCCCTCGCACATCATCTCCCTCTCTCCTGCACTGTCTCCCTTCCTCACACATATTCTTCCCTTCTCACTACTCTCCCTCTCGCCATCAGCTTCTCCTTTTTCCTCTTCAACATCTTTCTTCCCTGCCCTCTTCTCATCGCCTCCTGCACCTATTTCTTTCGTAATCATTCCTTTTCCTTCTCCCCCCATCCACTCACACATCTCACTCCATCTTCCCTACTCCCTTCTCCTGCAACTACACCCCACTTCTTCCCCTCGAATCCTTCCCTCTTCCCCTCCTCATTTTCCCTCATACCACACTCAGATTTCCTCACTTCACCTTTTTTTCCCTCTTTCTCTCCACCCCCTCGTCCTTAGTACACCCTTCTCTCCCCAACAGGGGGTGGTGTAACTGGAATCACAATCAACCTGCAACCGACAGAACCCGGGTTCGATTCTCAGGGTAGCCATGAGACTTCTAAGCGAGTCTTCTTTTCCCCCGCCAATCTGTCCCTAGAAATGAAAACCCTTCTTGCATTGTAATTTGGACGGTTGCGTGTAGCAGTGTGGGGCAGACTGGGAGTTAGGGAAAATTGAATGTCTACCTTAATGACAAGAGTGTAGTGGGTAGGTATTAATATGAACCTTCTCTCTCTCTCTCTCTCTCTCTCCCCGGTGGCGTGCTGAGTGTGTCGTGGTAATATCTTGGGTAATACCAGGGTGGCGTGGTGTGGTGTGGTCTGGTGTGGTGGGGAGGGAGCAGGTGGGCGGGATGGCTGGCTTCCTTATGGCAGGTGTGGCCGGGTAAGAATGCATGTGTGATAGTGAGCAGGGCTGGTGTGCTGTGCCGTGGTGCTGGGTGTTATGGTGTGCTGTGCTGTGCTGTTGGGTGTTATGTTGTGCTGCGCTGTGTGTTGTTGGAACGAGTGTGGTGTGGTGTGGTGTGGTGTGGTGTGGCGTGCTGTGATATGCTGTATTGTGGGGGTCATTAGGATGGGTGTGATGTGGAGTGGAGTAGCGTGTTGTGGTGTGATACGGTGCGATTTGTTTGCTGTGTTTGGCAAAGCTATGGCGGAGACGATAGTGATGTACTGAAGTGTGTTGTTTGGTGGTGTGGTGACGTGTGGTGCTATGTGGTGTGGTGTCATGTGGTGCGATTTGGTGTGGTGTAGTATGGTGCAATGTGGTGTGGTGTAGTGTGGTGCAGTACAGTGTCTTACTCGTATAATGTGGTGTGTGTGGTGTGTTGTAATGTGATGCGATGTGGTGTGTCGTAACGTGATGCGGTGTGGTGTGTCGTAATGTGGTGTGGTGTGGTGTGTCATAATGTGGTGGTGTGTGCTGTGTCGTAATGTGGTGCGGTGCGGTGTGTCGTAATGTGGTGGTGTGTGGTGTGTTGTAATGTGATGCGGTGTGGTGTGTTGTAATGTTGTGCAGTGTGGTGTTGGGATTATTGAAATGAATGTGGTGTGATGTGGGAATGCTTGGAACCGTTGTGGTGTGGTGTGTTCTTTGGTGTGATATGCTGCGGGGGTTTTCAGAATCGGTGTGATGCGATGATGTGGTATAGGTGAGGGGGAGCGCTTGGAATGAGTGTGATATGGTGTGGTGTCGTGGGGGTGTTTGCAACGTGGTGCGGTGGTGTGGTGTGATGCAGTGTGGTGTGATGTGATGTGGTATGTGGTGTCCTGTGGTGTGTCGTGTACTGAGATGCGGTGTGCTGTTGTGTAGTGTGGTGTGGTGTATAAAGGCGTGTAGTGCTTGTTACGAGTGTGGTGTGTTCGTAACGTTTATTTCCTAAATGTAAGTCATTTCAGCACCGTGCGCTAAATTTCCTCTTTCCTGGATGATTGCTCTTACTTTATCATTTAATCTTAACCTAAAGTAATCCAATCCCAGCCTGACTGCCTAACCTTAATAACTGTATCAACTGCATTAACTTTAATTAAGCTAAAGCTAACCTAGACGCCTGGAAAAGAAAAGTGTCTGATTCGACTGCAGTTTAGAAATTAGCTGAGGGCATGTGTGGTGCTGCAGGAATGAGTGTGGTGTGGTGCAGTGTGGTAGGGGTAAGTGTGGTGTGGTATGAGGAAGAGTTGTCGTGGGGTAAGGATAAATGTGGTGTGGTTGGCACAGATGTGGTGGGATAGATATAGCTGTGGTTTAGTTAGGATATGTGTGGTGTGGTTGAAATAAGTGTGGTGTTGCTTGGATGAGTGTGCTGTGCTTGGAATAAGTGTTGCGTGGTTGGAATAGGTGTGGTATGGTAGGGATGAGTGTGTTGTCGTTGAAATAAGTGTGTTGTGGCTGGAATAATACAGTGTGGTAGGGGCAGGCGTGGTGTGGTTCGAGTAAGTGTGGCGTGATAGGAATAGTTGTGGTCTAGCTGAGATGGCTGTGTTGTGGTGGAGATAAATGCGGTGTAGTTACGGCAGATGAGTGTGGCTGGTGTGGTATGACAGATTATAGGTTGGCAGGGACAAATGTGTGTGGCCGGAACAGGTGTGGTGTGAGAGAATAATTAAAGTGGGATAAGGGCAGATATGGTGAGGTAGAGGACCGATGTGTCGTGACAGGAACAAATGTAATGTGGTGAGTACACTGCTGATGATGTGATATGCACGGTAGGAATTCAGGTGTGTTCTGGCAGGGACGTATGTGTTGGCCAGTAAGGTTGCGTGTGTGGTGTGATAGCAGTGCAAGTGTTATGTGCTGAGTGGCCACTGGGGTGTTGTTTATTTCGCTCCTTGACCTCTTGCGAGAGGCTCTGTGCACCAGTGTTATAGGAGTGTCTGGTTTAAGTTCAACGGGCTCCTGCTGTCCTTATGTGCCAACTTGTGGAGCTTTCGTAAGCAGAGCGCGTCGTCTGCTTGAATACTGTTAATTCCCTGCTTTTCTTGAAACTGGGGAATCTCATACTCTACGGTACTAGTAGATATAGTAGACACCGGCAAAATGTACTGATAAGAGCTAATGGATATTTTTATGATACGTTGGTGGGCTAATGTATGAATATTGGAATTCGTTCCAACTCAATTACACCCAGTAACTACCCTCTGCACACTTTCTCTGTTTGATGTGGTGTGATGGATACGTGTTGAAAGGTGGTTAATATGGTACGTTAAGGAGCGAGGCGCTATGGGATATGATGGTGCGGCAGCCTTGAATATATACACAACTTATTTCCTTTAGCTGTGATAGATCTGTTTCGAGTTGCAGGGAAATAATCTTGCTGTGAACGCAAAAACATCTCCTGAACTGCCCTGTCCTGACCCTGAAAGCAGATCCATTTAATTTTCAAGAAGCCAACTTGAGAACTCCTCCAGCAATTTCCTTGAGCCAACACAGCTTCATCACCACATCTGAAAAACTCCCTGTAATACAAACCGGAATTAATTTTCTGCTCTCCTCCATTAAAAAGATAATACCTCCTTCCTGCAGCTTCCGGACGTCATGTGGGAGTTTCGTGAGTGGCGAGGAAGAACAGAATTAATGTTTACCCGAGTCTCTCCTCCCGCCACCTCTCCCCTTGCCTCTCCTGCCTACCTACCTCTTGACTCCTAATTACCTGCTCTCGCCGGATTATGCTCAGGTGTGTGTGTATATGTGTGGTTGTGTGCTTGTGTGTTTATGTGAGGACTTTGATGCAAGGTCGTGAGGAGTGTAGACGTGTTTTTCGTTGCGCTCTTCTCTAGTTTTCAGGGCTGCCTCGCCGGCATTAGCTTTTTTTTTTTCACCCTTCTGGTGACGTTAGGCTAGGTAGTTTCTAACTTTCCTCCCCTCCCTATTAGTTTGGAACAGTAGGTGTCTGTTCTAATAAACTGAGTTTACCTTTGCTTATCGCCCACAGAGGGTCCCCCCCACTGATCGCTCTGGGGCGTGAATAAACACGGTCGGGCCTCCCTGGAGTGGTTTGAGAGGGCAACCTCAGACTTAGGTGTTAGGTCCCAGAGTGATAGTCCTTTACTCGTTTTCTCTCCTTCTTCCCAATTCCCCCGTTAGGGGGGAGTAGTACTATGGAGGACGCCCCTACTGCCTCCCCCCCCTCAGGGGGGGAGGTAGTCCTGACCGACCCC
Source organism: Coenobita brevimanus (assembly GCF_032717465.1). Lineage (NCBI taxonomy): Eukaryota > Metazoa > Arthropoda > Malacostraca > Decapoda > Coenobitidae > Coenobita > Coenobita brevimanus. The sequence goes on along the minus strand of NC_137007.1, from coordinate 24,956,310 downwards.
CGACTACTACACAGACTGACGGCCCTCAGACAGAACGGCCCCAGACGCGTTTGCCCCGTGACGTCCTTATAAATAATGCCGAGTATGTAATCATCACTGCTCTAGGTTCCACTCCCTTGAGAAGTCTCAATCCCTTCATGATCAAGAAGGTCATTGATGGCTGTGCTGGGGAGGTGGAACAAGTAAAAAAACTTGGAAACGGAGACCCCCTCATTAAGACTTGTACCTCATCTCAAGTAAAGGACTTGTTGAAGTTGCGCAAGTTTCACTGCTATGATGTCGAAGCCAAGATCCCAACTTCCATGAATTCCTGCAAGGGGGTTATCACTTGCAGGGATCTCATGGTGATGAGTGAGGAAGAGATCATAGAGGAACTCGCTCAACAAGATGTCATTGATGCTAAATTCATAACAAGATTTTCGGAAGGTGTCAGGACAAAGACTTCAACTATCGTTTTGACTTTTGGTAAAGTGTCACTGCCTAGCCAAGTAAAAATCGGTTATGAAATTGTTCATGTGCGGCCATATATTCCCAACCCTTTCTCTTGCTTGAAATGCCAGTTGTATGGGCATGGTTCCAAGACTTGTCGGGCTTCCCAGCCAGTGTGTGGCAAGTGCGCAAGCCAAGGTCATGACGCGGAACATTGCACATCTGAGATGGTCTGTTGCTTCCACTGCAAGGGCGCTCACTCCACTTCCTCTAGGGATTGTCCCAAGTGGAAGGAGGAGAAGGAGGTCTGCACAGTGAAGGCAACGGAGGGCATTTCCTACTACGAAGCTAGGAAAAAGGTGAAGGAGTTGCATGCAACTCCCATAGGTCCTATGCTTCGGTGGTAATGTCCCGTCCTGTGATGTGCTCTGTAGAGACACAGACTGATCTTGTCCTTCTCCGTCCTGCCACACACAGTACCTCTCCATCTCGGCCTCCCGTCCGCTCCAACTCTCTCACTGACATCCCTAAGGTTTCAACCTATTCTCAGGCTGCTGCTGCCTCTCCATCAGTATGGGCTAAAGCGAAGCCTGACAAGTCTAGTAAAAGTAACATGACCACCCTCACAAAACAGTCTCGTCCTCATGTTCTTCCAGTTCCCACTCCAGTGAGGGAGAGGAAGGTTAGCTCTTCCTCGGGGGAGTCAGGGAACCTCGTAATTGACGACAACATGGAGGTTTCCATGAACAAGCACTGTGACAGGTCCCCCGGTAGTCGCTTGCCTGCTGGCGGGCGACAGAAAAAGACAAAGCACACTGGCCCCCAACGTAAATCTTAAACTGCCGCATTCACTATATTACAGTGGAATTGTAGAGGTATTGGGAATAAATTACAAGATATAACAATCTTGCTTTCTATACACAGGCCAGACGTTGTTTGTTTACAGGAGACGTGCCTGGAGGATCATCCGGATCCTCCACAGTTAAAACACTACCACCCGTATAGAAGATATGAAGGTCACGGAGTAGCCATATACACACACAAATCACACCCACAAACGGAAGTGATTCTAAATTCTACTCTGGAAGCGGTCGCGTGCAGAGTAAAATTTAATAACACTATCTGTCTATTTGCTCTCTGTGCTGTCCTCCACATGGCCCCATTGATAGTGATGCTTTAAATTCACTAGTTGAACATCTCCCTGGGAATAAGTTAGTGTTGGGCGATTTTAACGCCCATTACTATCAATGGGATAGCTTGAGGATTGATGGTCGTGGGGAGAAAGTAGCCGACCTAATACTACAGTCCAACCTCTGTCTTCTGAACGATGGTAGAGCGACTCGTGTAGATGATCGTACTGGTAACTTTTCGGCCATTGACTTATCTTTGGCCTCCCCTGGTATACATCAAGATTTTTTATGGAATCCTTATGACGACTCCTTGGGAAGTGATCACTTACCCATCTGTCTTTCTTATACACGCGACATCGTTTCAGACCCTCCACCTCCAAAATTTAACTATAAGAAAGCAGATTGGGGATCCTTCTCAAGGATCGCCAATTTAGATATATCTGGGGAAACCATGGATGTTAAGGTCGAAAATATAACCCAATCCATATTACACATAGCTGAGGCTGCTATTCCCAAGACTTCTACAGTTCATGCGAAGCATAGAGCACATTGGTGGACGCCGGATCGCCAACAAGCATTAAGAAAACGCAACAGGAGATACAGGATTTTTGATAGTCAGCCCACTGGGAAAAATTTTATTGCGTACAAACAGGAACGGGCTGAGGCAAGGAGAATAATAAGAAGGGCCAAACGTGACTCCTGGCGGTCCTTTGTGTCCACGGTGACTCGTACAACACCATTATGTAAAGTCTGGTCCACTATAAGAATATTAAAAAATAAAGGCCCATATTTCCCGATCATCACCCTTCAGGTTAATAATAACATCTATGACGAGCCCGTGGACGTTGCTAACATCCTCGCCAGGAGTTTTTCTCATGTAAGTAGCTCAGCCAATTATTATCCGCGTTTTCAACACCATAAACGCACGGCTGAGCTACAGATATTAGACTTTGCCACAGAAGACGTAGACTCCCCGTACAACAAAGAGTTTACGCTAGATGAACTGCTGCTTGCCCTTAAATCCTGTAAAGACACCAGCCCTGGACCAGACACCATCACGTACGGTATGATCCAGCATCTTAATCAGGACAACCTGATTAAGATGTTAGCATTGTACAATGAGAAATGGGCATCTTGAACGTTCTCAAACTCATGGCAGTTTGCACACGTCATACCGATACCCAAAGAGGCTGGTCGTCTTATGAATCCCACTTCATTTCGTCCTATTGTGTTGACTTCTTGTCTATGTAAGGTCATGGAACGTATGGTAAACAATAGGCTTCTTTTTGTTTTAGAGTCGAAGAATTTGTTAAATGATCAACAACGTGGCTTCCGTAAATATAGAAGTTCACTACATCACTTAATGAATTTGGAGCATTGTATTTCAGAGGCATTTGCCAATAAAGAATTCATGATAGGGGTGTTCTTGGACATCCATAAAGCCTATGACATGACATGGCGACACAGTATACTAATGAAGCTCTATGCTTATGGTTTAAGAGGAAATTTGCCTATTTTTATTTAAAATTTCTTAAGGGACAGAACTTTCTCTGTCAAATTGCCCCGTAACATAACATTGTCACAAAAACTTTGTTACTCCTTTGTAGTGATGTTTTATATATATATATATATATATATATATATATATATATATATATATATATATATATATATATATTTATATATTTATATATATATATATATATATATATATATATATATATATATATATATATATATATTGAACTTGTGGACGAGCGGTTGTTATACTTGAGTAGTTTTGTAAGTAGAAAATCTTGGTTCCCTTTTGTCATTCAATAACAGGAGAGGTAAAAAATAGTATGGGACTATTTTTATTTGTCTTGGAATATTAACAAAGTCTTTCACACATGAGTGAAGTATAAGTACAGTCCCGTTAGCTACCTCCCTGTCTCGCTCTCTCTCTCTTCCAAGTTGCTAAGCCTTTCTCCCTACTACCTGCTGATTCTATGGCCTGTCTCCTTTTGACTCTGCTTCCTAAATTCTGGTGTAGCAGGGGCGTGTCACGTGTGTTACGCTGTGGTTGGAAAGTTCTAGAAGCCTGTGTGTGAGTATGTGTGTATGTGTGTGTATGGTCACGAGGAGCTGTCGTGTGCCTATAAAGCATTCCTTGAGTTAAGAGTGTGTAAGCATGTTTAGCATTGCTCGATTCTCGCAGACACAATACCTTCTCATCATCTGACTTCCTGCTTCTATCTGTCTCTCTGTCTATCTATTTATCTATTTATCTATTATGATTTGTAATTATAATATGGAGTCCTAACAACATCGGATATATTTATCCAGGAAAACGGGGTGCCACAGGGAAGTGTGCTTAGTCCTACTTTATTTAGTATTATGATCAATGATATTCTGTTATCAGCTCCCATCCCGAGGAATCTTAAATACAGGCTCTACGCTAACGATTGTGCAATATGGCACTCTTCCCGTAATGTACAAGTTTCGGCTGGGCGGATTCAAGCAGCCCTTGACTCCGTCCACCAATGGGCCTTGCAGTGGGGATTTAAGTTTTCCGTCCGTAAGTGAGCCGCTGTAGTCTTCACTAATCGTAACGTACCTAATTTGTGCTTAACTCTGGATAATCAGGTGGTACCTTTTCAAAATTCTGTAAAGTTTTTAGGAATACATTTTGATCGTAGAATGAATTTTAAACTTCACGTTAATACTTTGTTTGCTTGTTGTGATAAACCATTAAATGTCCTCAAGTACCTAGTGGGTACTACCTGGGGTGCCGACAGAAAATCTTTATTAATGGTGTATAAGTTCCTTATTCGATCGAAGCTAGACTATGGTGCACAGGTGTATGGCTCGGCATCCGATGCCACGCTGAAAGGATTGGACGTGCTACAGAATAAATGTTTGGAAATGTGTCTTGGAGCCGTACGGTGTACCCGTGTAGCTCATACGGAAGCGGAGGCGAATGTGCCTCCCCTCCGTATTCGCCATGACCACCTGGCTTGGTCCTATGGCCTTCGAACATATAGGAAAAGTAATATCGGCAATGTGGCCTGTACTCCCCTGCGTCAATACCACCACCTTCTGCGGGGGGGTGCGTTGGCCACTTGCCGTTCGCTCAGGAGCTTGGTGTGGACCCCAGTGACTGTGACAAGTTGGTGTTAAAAATTATAGCGCCTTGGGAGCCACCCGGCTTTACTGTTGATGTTACATGGCTCCCTGCACCAAAGCCCAAGGTGCCAGAGGTGGAGGTCCACCACTTGTTTCGTAACATCATATTTCGTCACTTGGGGTCCCATCACTTGTACACCGACGGCTCCAAGTCGAGTGAATGTGTGGGTGTAAGTGTGTGGTCGACTGAATGTGCCCTCAGGTATCGGTTGCTGACTCATACATCTGTGTTTACTTCAGAACTTTTTGCTATTGACAAAGCCATAGACTATGCTCTCAATTCTAGGCATGACTCATTTGTCATATTTTCAGACTCGAAATCAGCCCTTCAGGCAATTGCTTCTTGCACTATGGACTCGCACGAGATCCAGGGCGGCATTGTTAATAAGCTGCATTCATGCAACAAGTCATTCACGCTGATCTGGGTGCCTGGTCATTGTCGTATCTACGGCAATGAGCAGGCTGACTTACTTGCAAAGTCGGCTGTAGAGCTCGAGGAGACTTGGGACGTTCCTCGTGATCTACGGTCGAATCTCTCTCTCGGAAAGAAATCAATACATCTTCTGTGGCAAGGTCAGTGGACCAGACTAAATGTTCCAACTTGTAAGCCGTACCTGGGCGACTGGGACACTGCCAACCGCCCCAGTCGCCTGGAAGAAAAAGTGTTGGCACGGTTACGGCTCAATGCCACCATTTTAACACATATGAAACCTTATATGGAAAGACGCTTCCCACCGCACTGTGACATCTGTGATGCGGTGTTATCTATCAGTCATATCATCCTGCGCTGTCGGCGATTTATTCATGAACGTGCTTCACTTATAAATTACTGCGGCACAGCAGACGTCCCCTTCACCCTTTCCACCATCCTGGGTGATGGGGACATTGTTATGACTGATAAATTGATGGCTTTCTTGAGAGAGACCGGACTGATCAGAGTGATGTGACTTTTTTACTGTGTGGTTATGGTTTTTATCAATGGTAAATATGTATATATTGTAATATTAATTAGGGTTGACAGTTGACATATTTGAAACAGAACCTCCTCCCACTGATCTATTTCTAATATAGATGTCCCCTACATTAAGCCAAGTTCCTCGCCTGACAGTCACCAGCTGATGAGTGCAAGTGGGCAATACAGGAAGGTATTGGGCACTTGCAGTCGATGGTGGTCTGCTGGGCGAGGTTCTTCACTTTTTGTATAAATTATGTAAATACATCTTGCTTAAGTTATGCTTATTAGGGACGACAGCTGACATATATGGAAATGTTCCTGACTCGTCTGGTTCCCTTTCATATATTGATGTCCCCTATATTAGGTTGTGCCTTGACTGACAGTCACCAGGTGATGAGTGCAGGTATGTAATGTAGAAAGGCATTACATATCTGCAGTCGATGGTGTTCTCCTGGTCGAAGCTTTTTTACCATTAGTGTAGGTCTAGTTATTTGTCTCTTAGGACTTAGTATAGGTTAGCGATTTGTCTGTTAGGTGATTAGTTTTAGGGTCTTTCTATTAGGCATTTTTGTTTATAAGTAATATAAGGTTAAAAATATAAAAAATTACAAAAAATAAAAATAAAAATAAAAAAAATAAAATAAAAATTATTATATATATATATGTACGTGTGCATGAAAGTGTGTATGTTCATATGCATGGATGTGTGTATGTATGTACTTATATATATATATATATATATATATATATATATATATATATATATATATGTGTCAATGTATATACATATATATAATTTTGCCTTAATGACCAGGGGCTCCGGCCTCAATGGTCGATGGAAAAAAAAAAAAAAGTGTTTGTGAATGTGTGTGTGTGTGTGTGTGTGTGTGTGTGTGTGTGTGTGTGTGTGTGTGTGTGTGTGTGTGAGAGAGAGAGAGAGAGAGAGAGAAGGGTGGGTAGGTCAGAGGAGAAACATGAGAGTCAGGAGACTGGGAAGGGTAGGGGAAGGAAGGGTTAGAGGGAACTGACAGTAAAGATGGGTGAAGGGACTGGGCGAGAGGACAGAGAATGAGAGAGAGGGTGGAAGAGGAGTGGGACAGGGGAGAAGTTCAGAGTACAAAGGATTAGAAAGGTAAGTAAACAAAAAAATTTCTTTGTCATTTCGAGACCATTTGTTGGGTAGGATATAGCCATGTATAAAGGCAAGGGTGACAAGTATGAATGTACTAGCTTTAGGGGTATAAGTCTCTTGAGTGTTGTAGGTAACGTGTATGGCAGAGTGTTAATTATGAGAGTTAGAGACGGTACAGAGGGAGTGATTGGTGATGAGCAGTGTGGCTTTAGGTGAGGGAGAGGATGCGTGGATCAGGTGTTTGCTGTGAGACAAGTGTGTGAAAAGTATTTAGCGAAAGGCAAAGAGGTGTTTTGGGCATTCATGGATTTAGAGAAAGCGTATGACAGAATTGATAGGGAGGCTTTGTGGACTGTTTTAAGATTGTATGGACTTGATGGTAGGTTACTAAAAGGGGTGAAGAGTTTATATGTAAATAGTAGAGCGTGTGTAAGAGTGGGAAATGCTGTGAGTGATTGGTTTCCTGTGAGAGTGGGGCTGCGACAGGGATGTGTGACGTCGCCTTGGTTGTTTAATATTTATATGGATGGTGTTATAAGGGAGGTGAATGCAAGAGTTTTGGGTGGAGGTCTGAGTCTGGTGAATGTTGATGGTGGAGAGTGGAATTTGAAGCAGCTGCTGTTTGCAGATGATACTGCACTGGTGGCTGATTCAGAGGAGAGATTGAGACAGTTGGTAGAGGAGTTTGGAAGAGTGTGTGAAAGGAGGAAATTGAAAGTAAATGAGAATAAGGGTAAAGTGAAGAAGTGTACGAGGTCGGTAGATGGTAGGGGGATGAATATAGTTTTGAATGGTGAGTTGCTTGAGGAGGTAGAGTGTTTTAAATATTTAGGGTCACATGTTGCTGTGGATGGAAAAATAGATGCAGAATAAAGTTTAGAATGAATGCAGTAGGAAAGGTGCTGGGAGGAATGAAAAAGGTGTTTAGATGTCGTTCGCTTAGAATGGATGTAAAGAGAAGGCTGTATGAGGGTGTTGTGGTACCGACTGCGTTATATGGGGCTGAAACATGGAACATGGGTGTAGCAGAGAGGAAAGTTTGAATGTAATGGAGATGAGGTGTCTGAGGAGTATGTGTGGAGTGACACGTATGGATCGAGTGAGAAATGATGAAGTGCGAAGGAGAATTGGAGTTGTTCGGGAGATGGCTGATAGAGTTGAGCAGAGGGTGTTGCGATGGTTTGGGCATATGGAGAGAATGGATAATGAGCGATTGGTGAAAAAGATAACTAGATCTGATGTGAGAGGTGTAAGGCTGAGAGGGAGACCACTAATAGGATGGATGGACAGTGTGAAGAGAGCGCTGGTTGTGAGAGGGATGTCTGTTGAGCAAGGAAGAGTGGCTGTGCGTGACAGAAATAAATGGAGAGAAATTGTGAATGAATAAATGATGACGCAGCCCTGAGGGGATATTCTCCCGCATTTGGTCTGATCGGCTAGTCAGGTCAGGTGTGGGTAAGGGGATGGGTCTATTATGATGTGGCAGGGGTAAACCAGCTCTGCTGTCGGGCCCTGATGCGGATGTCACTGATTGCACTGCGCAGTTGACCCTTGTGCGGTGTGGTGCAGTGAGGATCTGTCCCTTCTTCCCTTTGGGGCTAAGATGCGAATGAATGTGTTTGAATGGATGCGTAAATGGGGAGTGTGTCGTTCTGTCTCGGCTACCTCCCTTTCCTTGGGGGATGCAGCCTAGGTATATAGATAGATAGATCTATCCTATGATTCTAAGACGTGGGAAATAAAGAAAAACAAAAGCTCTTCGTTCTCACCCCCTCGCCCATCGATTCTTGCAGCTAAAGCCGACTGGAAAAGTGGCAAGGGTTAGCATGTACGTACAAAGAAGCACAGGCACTACAAGGAAAAGCAAAAAGCAACTGACCTAACGCGTCTATCGAGGCTGTTTCCTACAGAGAACTCTATACGAGTAAGTATGATTTCTAATTCTATGAGATGAAGCTAACGATTGCAAAGCAGGAAACCTCCCCTCCCCCCTTAAGTCCACCAAACTCTCCAGCCAAAGCTGGCCAAAAAAAAAAAAAAAAAAAGTGAAAAGGACCACCACGAAAAAAAAAAATATAGGAAAGCTGCCAGGGAAACTTCATAATAAAGATTAAAAAAAAAAAAAAAAAAAAAAAAAAAATATATATATATATATATATATATATATATATATATATATATATATATATATATATATATATATATATATTTTACCCTATCTTTTCTGCAAGGGAAAATCATTATTATGCGATAACAATATTGCACTGCGACTGCAATTTCCATGATCTGAAAGAGAAACAAATCTGTTAATAAAAATTTTATATTATCCAACCATGAATACGTTTAACTACAGGTATGAAACTAAAAATTTATCCAAGTGACATGTAAATGTTATTACTGTATCACAGTCCGCTACGTTCCTTGGCAGTTTGTTCCACACGCTGACACCGTATTGATGAAAACTGCTTTGCTTCATATGACTGGAAACGTGTGCCTTTAATTATATAACCATTACCTCTAGTTTGAAACGACAGTTCTAATGAGAAGTATCCGAAATTTATCAATCATGATATTGTCATGTCCTATACAAATTTCATATATTTGAATCACATTTCTTCGTAATATACATTTTGAGAAGTTAAATATGAGGAAAGTTATGAATGTTCCTCATATGGTTTGTTTCGTAATCTGGATGTAATTTCTCTCTCTCTCTCTCTCTCTCTCTCTCTCTCTCTCTCTCTCTCTCTCTTTCTCTCTCATTACTTCTCAATGTACCTCTTGTAATATGGTGGCCAAAACTTGTTACAGTTCTCTAGATGTGGACATAACAAAGAACTGTACAAGGAAAGGACAGTATTCTCCGATTTGAGTTCAGATGTTCTGCTGATAAATTTAATTAGTGCCTTGGCTTTCTTTACTACCTCCATGCACTGTCGACTTGGTTTTAAATCGTTTGTTATGATTATTCCATCTTCTTTTTCTTAATTTATGCTCAAAAGCTGAGTATTATTCATAGTCTAGCTACAGTTTTTCATTTTTATTTCCAGTACTTAGAACTTCACATCAGTCAGTATTAAGATACATTTGCCATGTTAGAGCCAAGTTGTACAGTTTATCATGATCTCTCTGAATTATCATCATTGTTCGAGTATCTGAAGGCGAGATGTAGTAAGGTGGAGCAGCCTGATACTCTCCTACATATGTACAGAGTTCCACGGAACTCCGACACTGTCTCTTTTTGAGTGGTAGGTGGTGGCGACCATCATTCACTCACTTGATGTAGTGCTGCCTACTTCTTCCTTAGCCTTTATCATTCTTTTTCTGTGCCTGCTCTCCTCCCTTCCTATTTCTCCCATCTTTCCTGTCACTTCTCATTGCTTTTCTTTCCTTTACGGGTGGCTTTACGTTAAGTGACAAGCCAAATGGTTTCCTGTAAGCCAAGAAATCATTTACAACGTTGGGTGGTAACCATATAACCAAACCATATGTGCTCCCTACGTGTCAACAAGTGGGTTGGTGGAGGGTTAGTGCCCCTCCCTGTAAAACAAATAAAGTCAAATGGCCACTCCTTACGGGATTATGGCGTCTGGCAATAGATCGTCGTATCGTCAGTGAATCTGGCAATTTTACAACATAAAACGTCATCTATATCACCAATAATAATTAGAACCAGTATAAGATCCAAAAAAGAACTTTGTGGCACTCCATTTTTAACAATCATCCAGTCTTATTTTTTCCAATTCATCACAACTCTGTTAACGTTACATCACCCTGCTTTCAGTCCATCTTTATAAATTGGCACTTATATCGTAAACTTGAAGTTTCTGAAGAGACGATTATGGGGATTTTTTTGTTTTATGCGAGGAAGAAGGAACCAAAGGCCGTTTGCCCGCAATTATTGTTCCTTCCAAGAGAAAAACAAAATACAAGAGAGCCAAATTCAAGATCCGATCATTTCGAGATGCCTGGACACACTGTGTTTGAAAGACTGGAGATCAAAGGAAACAGTAAATACAGACAGAGGGAGACAGCTCCAGAGTTGACCTGTTGCATAAATGAAGGACTGGGAGTAACGGTTAACTCTTGCATTAGAGAGTTGAACAGAAAAGGGATGAGAGTTTGCTGCTAGATGGATGCCACGCGCCCGTCGTAGAGGTGGAGGGATGCATGCAGACAGTTCAGAGGAGCAGTGACCATTAAAGTAGCGAGAGAAAAGAGATAAAGATGCAACAGTGCGGCGAAGAGACAGAGGTTGAAGGGAGTCTGTAAGAGGAGGAAAGTTAATGAGACGAAAAGCCTTTGACTCCACCCTATTGAGAAGAGCTGTATATGGGGAGCCTCCCCACACATGAGAGTTGTACTCTACACAGGGGCGAATAAAACCCCTGTATTGAGTCAACAGTTGTGCAGGGGTAAAGAAGGAACGGAGTCAGCTTAGCACACCTAATCTCTTGGAAGCAGATTTTACATGAGATGTAATATGATCTTTCCAAGATAAGTCCCGATTCTCAAGATATATTACATCGACTGATTTTGTTTTATCAAGCATATAATTAATATCGCTGAAAAAGCCAGGGAGATTGGTTAGACACGATTGTTTGCGCCGGAATACATGCTTTCTGTCACTGAGATTATTTTGTTCTAAATGCTTGATTACCTGTACTTTATCTCTAATTATTGCATCCAGTAACTTGCACTGAACTGATGTTAAGCTACTTGAAGGGTAATTTCTTGACTGCGGTTAACGGCCGTTACTGAATATTGGAGTTACATTTGCAATTTTCCAGTCATCTGGTACAGTGACACTCCATAATGATATGCTAAATTTTTGGACTGGGAAGGTTTTGATGTTTCAGTTTTTCACAACCTTTAAAGCCCCTGGAGATATTCTATCAGGACCCGATGTTTTGCTGATTTTTAGTTTAACGATCACAAACTAAACATCTCTCTCACTTATGACACTGATCTATATGTATGAAGGACAAAGAAATTGAACATGAATTTTATACTGTAAATACTGATGTAATGAATGCATTAAGAATTATAACCACCCCATTTTCATCGTTTGTATGCTCTCCACTTTCTGAAACTAACAAGCCTATTGTTGGTGTTACTCTCTTCTTACTGCTGATGTAACTAAACAATAACTGTTTGGTTTACCGATGTTAGCGATGTGCTTCAAGATTTGTTTAACTTCTCACCAATCTGACGAATGTTTTTGATACATCTTTCTATCCTTTCTATCCTCTTCATTATTTGTTGCTATGTATTTTTGATGAGCTAGTTCTTTGCTGAACGACAGTTCATATTCATCACTGTCCCACCATTTTGGCTTTGAACTTTTTACAGGCCGTCTATTGCACATCGGTACACAAACTCTGACAGCTTTCTTAAGAGTTTCTGATAACATTCTCCATGTATCATGGCTATTCGTTGTCTGAGTAATTGGTTACCAGCCATTAATATGCATAACTACCTTCAGCTTTTTTTTAGTTAACTTTTTGTAATCTGGAACTTTCTTGTAACTACACGTTAAGTTGTTGAGACTGAAGATAAAGTTTAATGTGACTATATGATGTTCACTAGTTTTGTAATGCAGCTAATACGACATTTAATATATTACCTCATGCGCTGACTGCTCAAACAAACTGATGCAATGAGCTTTCCAACGAAGTTGTTACATACGCCCAGCCCTGTGTCAGATAATAAGGATTCACTTCGACATGCTACAGATAAAATAAAGTCTCCAAAATGTATTGTCTTCTGGATACAACACCTGTCCCTATCCATAGCCAGACGCCATAATCCCGTAAGGGGTGGTCGTTTGTCTTTGAGTTAGTTATTTTATGGGGAGGGGCACTAACCTTTCGCCAACCCACTTGTTGACACGTACTGTAGGGAACACGTATGGGTTGGTTATATGGTTACCACCTAGCAAAGTAAATGGTCTCCTGGCTTACAGGCAACTATATGGCATGTCACTCAATGTAAAGCCACCTGAAAAGGAAAGAGGAGTACAGTAATAAAAAGTGAGAGGAAAGATGGGAGAAATGGAAAGAGACAGGGCAGGCACAGAAAAAGAGTGATAAAGGTGAAGGAAGAAGTAGGCAGCACTACATCAAGTGGGTGGATGACAGTTCCCATATTTCTGCAGTTTGTTCGTGTAATTTAATTTCCCATGACTGAGGCAGCTGGCAATAGATTAATCCAAGTTTTATCTTACTGTCCGTTTTATTTTTAAGCTGAACATATACTGAGTCAACATTATCGATGGACAGTTTTGAATGTTACAGTTGATGAATATTTGTTTCAATATAAAGCAATACACCGCCTCCCATTTTGCCATTTCTGTCACTACTGAAAACACAATAACCTGGCAACTTATACTCCGGCTAAAAGTCTCCGTTGTCATTATTAAACCATGATTCGGTAACACCAATTATATCATAGTCATCAACAATGGGAAAGTTTCTGATTCTGTTTACTTATTCCGCAGACTACAAGCATTTACAAATAACATTTTAGACAACCATATGGGATGGAAAAGATGTTATCAAAATTCCATCGAAACAGATGAAAAGATATCTACTCTACATCTGTATGGGATATTAAATGAAGGCGAAGGGAAGGGTATGAGGACGTAGGGGAGGCAGTGAAGGTGAAGGAGAGGGAGTGTGGGCGAATTAGGATGAGGGTTGAGGGGGGCGGGGGATCAAGGTGAGCGTGAAGGGCAATGGGAGGGGGAGAGGACGAAGGTCAAGAGGAAGGAGTAAGCGTGCATGGAAGAGGATTAGTTTAGAAGAAAATAAACAAGAAGGAACAACACTGAGAAAATGAAAGACCCTCACCCACCAATTAGTTTGAAGGGCTAATGTTTGACTTCGCCCTGTTACCCTGACCTTCGACAGTTTCTTCACAAAGTCAAATTATTTCATTCTTGTCCATCCCATAACCTTTAACCAAAATCAGATCAAAAGTGTGTGAGTTGATTCTGCCCAGCAACCTCGACCGTGGATCTTTCCCTGTGGCCTTGATCTTTGGCTAATTGTTCTCAAAATCGAATTTCTTATCCTTGTTTTAAACATGAATCCTTCCACTAAGTACAGTCTACATCAGATGAGCTGCTTGAGTTGGCCTTGTCATGTGACCGTGGCCTTTGATTTACTATTCTCGTAAGCAAACCTTCATCCTATTAGGTGATCCTCAGGTCATCCGCCAAATGTCATCCAGAGGACCAGAAAAGGTGAAAACTGTTTGTTATTTTGGTTAAACACACACACACACACACACACACACACACACACACACACACACACACACACACACACACACATTTGGAAATCTGACTTTGCCCTTTGATCCTTACTTTTGAATTACTGTCCCGCAAACCGAGTCCGTTCGTTCTTGACCGATGCTGACTGCCATCACGTTTAGTTCAAATCAGATCAAAGCTGAGTTGACCCTTTCCTGAATGCTTTGGACTTTCTTCTCGAAATCGATTCCTCAACTCTTCCACAAAGCTTGGTCTAAGTTGGATAAAAACGTGTTATATTTAACTTGCCCTTTGGTAGACTGTTGTAAAAAAGAGTTTACTTCTCATCCCTTCCACTAAGTTTGGTTAAAAACATATGGAAGCTCCTTGAGTTATTTTGCTTACAAGCACACGCACGGTTCGAACTTTGACCTTGCCATGTGGCCTTGACTTTTGACTTTCCAAATTGAATCACTTCATTCTTGCCTTACCCTCTACCTTTCCCCCAAGTGAGGTCAAAACTGACAAAAACTGGTTTGATTTGACAAGGTCAAACTTCGACCTAGCCCTCTGACCTAGACCTCTGGCTTACTGTTCTCAAAAACATTAGGTTTATTCCTTGTAGCCTGAACCCCTATAAGAAGTTTGATTAAACTCGGATATAAAACGTTATTTTGTTCAGTCGCCTCCCCCACACATGCCCATCAAAACATAACCCCCCTCCCCCCCGGTCGCCACGTGAACGCAGTTATCATAAAACCAAAATCATCACCATTATCATCATCATCATCATCATCATCAACAACAACAGCAACATCATCAGTATCATTATCCTAATATTTCTCTCAATTAAGGATGTATAATAATGGTAGACAGACAGATACACAGATAGATAAATCAATCGATAGGAGCAGGTACAGACCGCTGCGCTGAAAATAATATAATGTGCTGAATATGGAGGGAATAAATTTTAAACGCTTAATTTGAGAGATACATTATGGAAAATGCTTAAAGGCGAACGACGAAAGAGAGAGAGAGAGAGAGAGAGAGAGAGAGAGAGAGAGAGCAGGGGGCTAGGTGGAAAGGAAAGGGGAAAACCGAGGAAGGAAAAAGTGAAGTAAGGAAACGAGAGGGAGGGAAGAAGATGGAGAGAAAGATGGAGGAAATGGAAAGGATGGAGGGTGGATGGGAAGGGAGAAAACCAGGGAATGAAGGGAAAGTAAGAGGGGACGGAGAGATGGAAGAGTGAGGGAGGGTGGGGAGAAAAGGGAGAAGGATATTGAGGAGGAGGAAAGGAGGAGTAGAAGAAGGAGGGACGGAGATATGGAAGGAAGGGAGAAGGAAAAGGGGGGGACAGGAAAGGAGAAGAAAAAGGACGGAGGGAGGGAGGGAAGGTAGGGGCAAGGAAAGGAAGGATGGGAGGTGAAGGAGGTAGGAGATGAAGGAGAGAGGAGAGGGAGAAGAAGAAGGAGAAGGAGGGAGAAAGAAAAGAAGAAAAAGGAGGGAGGAGAAGGGGGAGGAGAAGGAGGGAGGAGAAGGAGAAGGAGGGAGGAGAAGAAGAAGGAGGGAGGAGAAGGAGAAGGAGGGAGGGAGGAGATGGAAAGGGAGTGAGGAAAGGAGAAGAAGGGGGGAGGAGAAGGAAGGAGGAGAAGGAGAAGGATGGAAAAGAAGGAGGGAGGGAGGACGGGAAAGGAAGGATGGTGTAGAAAGAGAAGGAAGGGTGTAGGAGAAGAAGGAAAGGAGGTGGGAGAAGTAGGGAGGGGAGGAAGAAAGTAAGGAAGGAGGTAGGGGAGGAAATGAAGGGAGGGAAAGAAGGGGAAAGGAGAAGGGAGGGAAGGGGTAGGGTAAGGAGAAGGAAGGAAAGGGGTAGGAGAAGGGAGGGAGGGAAGGATGGGTTAAGGAGAAGGATGGAGGGAAATAAGGGTTAAGGAGAAGGATGGAGGGAGGGAGGGGAGGAAGAGTTAAGGAGAAGGAAGGATGGATGGAGGGAGGGAAGGAAGGGTTAAGGAGAAGGAAGGAAGGAAGGAAGGAGGGAGGGAAGGAGGGAGGGAGGGAAGGGTTAAGGAGAAGAATGGATGGAGGGAAGGAGGGAGGGAGGGAAGGAGGGAAGGAGGGAAGGAAGGGTGAAGGAGAAGGATGTAGGGAGGGAGGGAAGGAAGGGTGAAGGAGAAGGATGGAGGAAGGGAGGGAAGGAAGGGTGAAGGAGAAGGATGGAGGGAGGGAGGGAAGGAAGGGTGAAGGAGAAGGATGGAGGAAGGGAGGGAAGGAAGGGTGAAGGAGAAGGATGGAGGGAGGGAGGGAAGGAGTGGAGCTGGACTGCTGTGATAAATATTTCCTCACCCTGTTCTTTTGTGCTTCTGGCTGAGGGTGGCTTCTAGGGTGAAAGGTGGGCTATAGGATGATGAGGATGGGTTAGGTGGGTTAGGTGGGTTTGGGTGGGTTTGGTGGGTAAGGATGACTTAGGTGGGTATGGATGCGTTAGGTGGGTAAAGATGGGTTGGATGGGTAAGGATGGGATGGGTGGGTAAACATGAGTTAGGAGGGTAAGGATGAGTTAGGTGGGTAAGGATGGGTTAGGTGGATAAAGGTGGGTCAGGTGGGTAAGGATGGGTCAGGTGGGTAATGATGGGTCAGGTAGGTAAGGATGGGTCACGAAGGTAAAGGTGAATTAGGTGGGTAAGGACGGGTTGGATCGGTAAAGGTGGGGTAGGTGGGTAAGGATGGGTTGGATCGGTAAAGGTGGGGTAGGTGGGTAAGGATGGGTTTCATAAGTAAACGTGGGTTAGGTGGGTAAGAATGGGTTAGGTGGGCAATGGTGAATGAGATGGGTAAGGATGGGTTAGGTGGGTCAAGGTGGGGTAGGTAGGTATAGGTGGGTTACGTGGTACAGGTGCATAAAGGTGGGTTAGGTAGGTATAGGTGTGAGTAAATGTGGGTTATGTGGGTATGGGTAGGTATTGGTGGTTAAGCTGGATTCAGTGGGTAAAGGAGAGGGAGAGAGAGAGAGAGAGAGAGAGATAAGGTGGACATAGAACAGGTATGACGTGATGCAAGGATTGAAGCTGCACACACACACACACACACACACACACACACACACTTTATACTGACCCTGTTACGTGTCACACTGAATATATTTTCGCTCCTTATTTTCTGTCCATTTTCTTGCTCTCACATTAATCACACACCTGCTCCACCATTCTTCCCAATTTACCTCGTTTTTCTTTCTCATCTTTATCATTCTGTTCCTTACCTCCTCATATTTCTTCCTTTACTATTATAGTTAGCCTCTCTCTCTCTCTCTCTCTCTCTCTCTCTCTCTCTCTCTCTCTCGTGTGTGTGTGTGTGTGTGTGTGTGTGTGTGTGTGTGTGTGTGTGTGTGTGTGTGTGTGTGTGTGTGTGTGTGTGTGTGTGTGTGTGTGTGTGTGTGTGTGTGTGTGTGTGTGTGTGTGTGCGTGCGTGTGTGTGTGCGCGCGCGCGCGCTATACTCACACATGTACCAGTTTCCACTGTCAGTCCCAGGCCACCTTCTTCCTCCCTTCTTTTCCTTGCCCACTTCGCCCCTTCTCCCCCTCTTCTTCTACTTTACCATACCTCTCTTCCGCTCCTTTCCCCTCGCCATCCTTCTCCTTCTACATCTTTTCTCTAACCTCCCTCCTTCGCCACAATCGCCCTCTTTCGAACCCTCTCTTGCTTGGCCCTTCCCGTAACCCTCCTTTCCCCCTGCACACTACTTTCGCACATTTCCTCTACTCTTACCCACCCCATCCTCCTCTATTCCTAATGCACCTCTTCTCCCCCCTACTCACTTCTTTCCCCATACCCACTCCTCGTCCCTATCTACTTTGTTTTATTTTTCTTGTTATCCACCCTCTCCTTTTCTAACTTTGCCCATCTCTCCTCTCTTCGTATCGTTCCCTTTCTTCACCCTACTTTCTTCTCCTCTTTCCCTACCCATTCTTTTACTCTTCTCCCGCACACTGTTCCATTCCTCTCCCGCTGCTCCTTCCCACTCCTCCCCTTCTCTTTCTTTACGAATCTCCTCTCTCCTCTCCCCTACCCATCCCTTCTCTACTCCTTCCCTACCCACCTCTGTCCACTCCCCATCAGTACCACCCCCTCCTAACCCTCAATTACCTCAAGTCTTGTCCTACGCACCCTTTATCTTACCCCTCTACCCCTCATCTCCTCTACCTTACTACTCCTTCCACTCCCCAGTCCCTCCTCTTCTCCCCCTACCCCCTACTTGCCCCCCACCCTACTGCTCGTGCCACCTGCTCCAAGCCAATATTTACATTCTTCCTCCACTTTGACATACACCCTGTCCACCTCTCCCTCCCTCCCCCCCTCTCTCCCTTTTACACACACACACACACACACACACACACACACACACTTCCATCTCCAAGCACCTTCCTCCTTTCCCATCTCTTTTTTTTTTCTCCTCCTCCCTCAATCCTCTAACATCCTCCCCTCTCCCGTCTCGCACCTCTGTCACCCTCTCATTTCCGCCTCCCTCCTGTGACCCCCCACTCCTATCCCCTCTCCTCTCCGTCACACTCCCCTTGCCCTCTCCCTCATTTGTCACTCTCCCCTTTCCCCCCATCACTCCCTCTTCTCTCACTCTACCTCCTTCCCCTCTCTTTCCTTTCTTTCTCCCTCTTTCCCCTCTCTCCCTTTCCACTCTCTCCTGCCTCTCTCTCTCTCTCTCTCTCTCTTTTGTCCCCCTTATCTCATTTTCCTTCCTCTCCTCCCCTATTTCTTTTCTTCCTTCTTCTGCACTACAATCTTTCACTTTCACCCCCTCTCCCACCTCTTCCACCCTTGTACTTTCTTTTTCCTTTATTACATTCTTCCTCCTCTCTTACTTTCCTCTTCCCAATCTCTCACAGGTCATCCCTCTTCCTCTCCCCTCCCTCCTCCTCCTTAAGTTACCATTTCTTTTGCAGCATTCTTCATCTTTCCACATCCTCCCCTTCCCCTCTTGTCCCTTCCCCCCTTTCTCAAATACTTACTTCCTCGTCTCGCTACTTCTTTCTGTCACCATCTCTTTCGCCATCCTCTGTCACTTCCTTTTGTTTCCCCTTCATCTCCTCTCACATGCCCTATGTATTTTCATGTAATAGTTTCCTTGATCCTCCATACTTGCGTGTCCTCTCTCTTCTATCTCCAAATTCTTGAAGGTTTCAACTTTCATCTTACTTCTGCCTTTCTTTTTCTGTTTCCGCCTCCCTTTTTGTCTCCCTTCCCTCACTTTTCATAACAATCGTTCATGCCTAATAAATCTCCTAGATTTCTGCTTTAACATTATGAAGATCAGAGCTGAGGAAACTTAGCAGCTAATATTGTGGCCATCCCTTTAATTTCAGAGAGTTTGATATTTGTTATAAAAGATTACAAAAGAAGTTAAGACATCACGCTACAAACAACAGTGTTCCATTTTATAAGGGGCTGTCAGTTCACATGCTGAGAAGCATCGAACAAAGTAACAATGGATGTATCCTTCAGCTCAGTGTTACCATATATTTATTCTTATTTATTGTCACTAAGATAATGGAGAGTTTTGTATAATATTTGTAGAAGGTTAAACATCACGCAACAATGATCGACTACAATCACCAACTAACAGTTTGGGGGCTTTAATAAAAACAAACGAGTATATGTACATGTATATGTGTACCGTAGCACACAAATATGACGAGGAAAGTCTCCTCAAGACAAGTGCCTAGTCTACTTCATGTAAATAAATGCATCATTTAAAATGACAGGGATCGTATACCAGAAAGATATGAACTAGAATGTTTTGCTACGTGCTACTCCGCCTGGTATAGCGACACGGATACTGATGCAGGTCACTTTGTGGGTCCTGTCGCAACAGGTTGACTGTTGGCTACTCCCTGTTTGATGAAGGCAGTAAGACTGTAACCTTGAGGTTTTGCTGTGGAGGGTGCTCACGAGGCGCTTTCGGTCTAGTTCGGAATTCAGGGATGAGACGTCACTGTGTGGATATTGTTCTCTTTTGGGTTCCCCACTCTCCCCTGGGGGATATGTTGTCGCTATGCAGCCCCTACTGTTGGTAGGATGGTTGTGAGACGTCTCCAGCTCAGATTAAGGTAAAGGTAGATGATCACTCTGCGGAACTTGTTGCATTAAGCTTTACCACAGGAGCTTGTAGTCCTCCACACAGCATAAGTCGGTCACTTGTAGTTCTTGCCGTGGTAGGGTACGTGTGGGGCGTTTCCAGCTCAGCTCAGCTTAATAAATGATGGCTAAGATAGTCTTGCATCTCCATAAACAGACAGGTGCTTCTAACAGGAGGCTTGCAGTGCAACTCAGAGCTTAATATAGTAGGAGCTCCACACTGATGCGGGAATACAACACCTACCTGCTTTATTAGTCCTTTTCTGGTCTATACTCTCCCCAGGGCGATAACGTAGTGGCAGAGAGATTTACTGCCGAAGCATCAGAGCGTTCAGCACAGCTCGTGGGATCGTTCAGAGTACAAGTTTGCTGCTCAGTGCAGGTTTGCTACTCAGTACAGGTTTGCTGCTCGGTGTAGTTCTGCTGCTTGGTGTAGGTCTGCTGCTTGGTGTAGGTCTGCCGCTCGGTGCAGGTCTGCCGCTCGGTGCAGGTCTGCTGCTAGGAGGACACGGTTGTTAGGTGGCAGACCTTGACTTGCCCTTCCACTTGTAAGCCCACCTTCAGGAGATACTTAAGCATCATTGGAGGTGTTGCTACGACCTTCCGTGAGATGAGTCTGGCCTCTGTTGATGGCAGCTGCAAAATAACTCGGCAGGGCTTCCTTAATTACGGCACCTGCAGTGTCATATTCAGGAGTGACCAACACTCAAAAAAAGAACAACGAGGGGCCTGTCTCAGCAGTGACTCTGGCGAGGAAGTTGGGTCAATAAGGTGGCTGACAGGCTGTTGCAGTAGCAGGCGGGTAAGTTAGGTGATCCTTAGAGCAGGCCAGAGCGTCTTCGCAGTGTACATCAGGCTTAATTCGTTCTGCCTTCTGGTTAGTAAGGATGTCTCTCTGAATACCTGGCAGGACACCCAGAACGACGGTAGGCTCTCAACTAGGGTAGTCCCTCACCAATTCCCAGTAATCGTGGTGTTAATGGCCTTTGAGACTTAACGCTGTTCGGCAGTTCCCTATCCACTCTATTTTAATGGTGCTGCTGCTACTTCCCTTTCATTTTTCATTATGGTGCATTCAATATTCATTTTTTTTTTATGACGTTAAAACTGACAAAAAAGTATGCACATCCGTACAAGGTCAGTTAATTCAATATGATCTTAATTAACTACTCAGCTTGACTTAAATGTGACAGATGGACAGAAGTTTTCAAAATGACTGAATTAACAACTGTACTATAAGACTGTAATGTGCAGTTCGAGAGTGTAGACAAAGAAAAAGATAGGTGTGATGACATACACAGTCCTGCAGCCCGATGGCAAACAATTAGCAGCTTACAAAGGCTGACAGGATAGTTGGTTGTTCACGAGAAGCATGTAAATTAGTCTCTTGTTCTCATTTTATTCTTTTCTGCAGCGCACCTACATGTGCAGTAATTCGTTCAATTTTGCTCACCGCACTGCACAATGAATACAGAGAGATTGTATTGCATGAGGTACGATTAAATAATTATCGTAAAACATACAGTACAGCCGCCTCTGAGAAATCTGAATCAATGTGTATACTGCCTATGATCTTCCATTTGAGTTACGTCTCAAATTACTAAACCACTGGACGTGTAGTCAGTTCGTCTTTACCAGTTTTTAAGTTATGTCTCCTGTACTAATCATTACTGACGCAAATACAGAAGGCCATATTTATGATTATCATTTAAAACTGGTTTTTCCTATGAAATAGCAGGAGTTTTTCTTTGCTGCTTAATGATGGTTCTGTTTTTTGTTGGCTTCAGCTGGAGGGTTAGTAATTGGGTGGAATCTTCTGTTTTACAGTCTCATTCTTACTCAAACGCAACAAATACACCAGTCAAGCGGTCAGGGGATGATCTGCTATCTGAAAGGGAGCGAGTACGTTCCCAAAATGAGGTTTCACTACCTAGTTATAGGAGTGTTCATCTCCATCCCTATCCAATGAAAGGAGGAGGATGGACTACAGGAGGGGATTCACTTACGTCTGCAGTCCACTGGGTTTACATCCAGATGAACCTGGGTCAACAACAACTGGTCTTCTACGATATCCATCGATGTCTTAAACACATCCCTGAAAACATCACATGCCCTGAATGAGACAGCCCAAGCATATATTCAATAGGAATTGGGTTTTAGCGCTGAAGTGGTGACTTGTGAAGGAGTGTGGCAAATAGGCGGGCTGCCGGGTCCAAAGAAAGGACTATTAAGTCTACACCCAGAGTTGTATACATAAAAAAAATTCTCATATTTAACGATACATCTGTAACCGCTTAATTTCTTTGTACTCCCTCTTTTTTTTAATTCCCTTTTCCTTTTCATGTGTCTTCCCACCCTTTTTTCTCAATGGCTGTCCCGATCTCTTCCTATGTCCCACCTCTTCTTTCTATCAACCTGTGTTTCGTCCTTCCGCGTTCCCTTCTTCCTCATCAATTATTCAGTCTCACCTCATCTTTTACTCTCTCTCTCTCTCTCTCTCTCCTCTTCTCTTCGTTTCCCGACTTCCGCCTTTCTCTTCTGAAAATTTCCGAGATGTACTCAATTAGGGTACCCAGAAGGGTCTAGATGAGGTTAGGTTAGGTTAGTTGGAAAAGGGTCCATTAGGTTAAGATAATGAGGACAATTAAGGGCTGAATATAAACCGCTGAATCATAATGGGACGAGAAAATGTGTGTTGCTGAAATAGCTTACGATGGGGAAATATGACTCCCTTCCCTTAGTCTCGGCGGACTGTCGCGCCACCTTACATCTCAAGCCGCCTCTTGTCTCTCCACCCTGTCACTTCATCCTTTCCCTCCTATTCACCCCTTGCCCTCGGTCCCTTACCATCTTCACTTCATCCCTCGGTCATGTGGGTCTTATAAACCCTCCGTAGCTTAAGTTGTGTTTATGCTTGTTTGTATATACGCATTACTTCATCCATTCATGTACAGATAACATTTATAGTGAAATTAGGGTGAATGTTAAAAAAAAAAAAAAAAACGATATTAATCATTGCTATGGGGAAATGTGTATAGTAAAACCTTATAAGATTCTTAAAAATACGATCCCTGGTTCTCATGTGATCGCCTCAATACCTTTCATATCTTCGTCGTCACTCCCACTTTCATTCCTTCGCCGATTTATTATGTGTTCCTCATCCTTGGGAGAATATAATAGAAGATTTTAACCATTTTACTAGTTGGATCATAATTAAAGTACCGTCTTTTGTAACCAGAATAAAAATTCATTGTTAAACCCAACTATTGAAAAGGTTAAGTGAAAAAAATATACTGTTGGAGAACAGAATTAACACTTTCATTGCTCAGCATTGCCCACAGCTGAGTGAAATAATCTCCTGGTAACAAAAAGATATTCTTAGGTTTACCTCTCTACCACCTCCGTTTTCTCACACTCTTCCCACAGCCTCCCCTTCCATCCCTTACTACCCGTCCCCCTTTCCTCATCCATTATTCTCACCCTTCCCTTCACCTCCCACTCCGATCTTTCTTCCATGCGCCACTTTTAAGTTTTCTCTCTGTTCGTACCATACTGGTTTACATACAGAGGTTCCTGAAACTCACTCTCAGTTGAATAAAATCGTCTGGCGTTGACTGGACTAAAATTAAAGAATTGTCCCGATCATGAGAGGGGTTAATGGCGCCAGTATTATCAATACGGCATCTGTGACTCCCTCTTACTTAAAGAAAAAAGAGAAGAATGTTTGAGATGTTCGTACTAGTATTAACACTCAAGCTCCTACGCCGAACCCACTTATTATCATTGGAAATAGAACACTGGAGTTGTTTTAAAGATAAGAAGGTAAATTTTACGTAGGCTTTGTTTTAGTTACACTGTTATTTCAGGATTATGGCTTTATGAAACTGTTATTTCAGGATTATGGCTGGCGCATCAGTGAGTAGGTTAATTTATCCTTTTATCACTCTTTACCAGAAACCTACTTTTCCCTCCCTCTGTTACAAGTCCGTCCCCCTGCCTCTTACTTTTACTCACCTTCGCGTCCCCTCTTACCATGGTCGTTTGCTTCCACTCATACATTTCCTAGCATCCCTTCCCTCACCTCTCATTACAGTCCTCCCTCCTTTTACATTTTTTCTGCCTTAACCCGACTTTATCTCCCCTCGTCCTTCATCCCCAATCCAACCCACACTCCCTCCCTTACCCCCACCCCCTCCCTTACTCCCACCCCAACTCACACTCCCTTCCCTTCCCTCATCCCTACCTCAACCCACATGCCCCTTCCTCATCCCTACCTCAACCCACACGCCCCTCCCTCATTCGCACCCCAACCCATACTCCCTCCTTTACCCCCACTCCAACCCACACTTCCTCCCCTACCCACACCCCAACCCACAATTCCCTTCCTCATTCACACTCACATTCCAACTCACACTCCCTCCTTCACCCACACTCCAACTCACACTCCCTCACACCCCAACCCACACTCCCTCCATCACACCAACCCACATTCCCTCACACCCTAACCCACACTCCCTCCTTCACACTAACTCACACTCCATCCCTCACCCACACCTCAATCCACACTTCCTCCCACACCCAGACTCCAACCACATTCTCTCACCCCCATCCCAGCCCACACTCCTTCCCTCATCCCCACCAAACTCACATTCCCTCCCTCACGCCTACCCCAACCCACACGCTCTACCTCACCCTTTCCCCCTCCCTCATCCCCATCCCCTCCCTCATCCTTAAATCTAATTCACTCACGTCTCTTTCATTCGTCTCTTCAATGGAAAACCATATTTCCCTTTTCAAAAAGGTATTAGCCAAAAAGCTGTGGCACATTTTTCATACATATCCCTCTGGGTTGGCAGCCAGGCTTTTAACCCCCATAAAAGGCCGCATTTAGCTTTGATTGTGTGGTAATGACCTGAGTGTGGCAATTGTGGTGGCAGTGGTGGGAGGGGGAGGGGATGAGGGGATGGGAATGAAGAAGGAAGAGTGGAACGTGTGAGGGGAGTATGTGAAGGATGGAAAAAACGTGAGTGAAGTGAAAGAGTAGGAAACAGCAACAGGGTTTGAGAGGAGAACAAGGACACAGAATGCTAGGATAGAAATGAATGAGAGAGCTAAGGGAAATGGAAGAAAGAAGGAATACGAACAGAGGGAAACACAGACAACGGAAGACTTAATGGCCTACTGCTAAGTTATCTGCTTGGTTAATACCAATTACCCCGAACATCTAAGTTGCGCAAGAAAGACAAGGATAGAAAAGAGGGAGGCTCTTCCCCGCATACTGCTTCCTCCGGGATTACATCCAACAAGAAAAAAACAATGATCTTATTATTTCTGGAAAGAACTAATAAGAAATTCTTACTGAAAAGACAATAGAAAATACTATGATTTAATCTGTCAAGTCACAGAATGCTAACATAATCTATCACCTCTGTAGCGGGCGTCTGCGCTATGCAGAGGGAAGGGGACAGGAGAAAGAAGAGAGCGAAACGGTGCACGTGAGAATTGAGAGAAAGGAATACGGGAAAGTTGGAAAGAAAGACAGAGCAGGGGAGGGGAAAGGAGGAGAAGGAAGAGTAGACGGAGGAGGAGAAAAGAAGGAACATAAGTTGGAAAAAAAGAAGGGCACATATAGGGAAAACGTATACGAAGAGAATGAGGGGAGAGAGAGAGAGAGAGAGAGAGAGAGAGAGAGAGAGAGAGAGAGAGAGAGAGAGAGAGAGAGAGAGAGAGAGAGAGAGAGAGAGAATAAAGGCTGAGGGAGGAAAGTGTGGGAAAGGAGAAAGGGCGGGAGAAGAGTAGAGAGGAAGAAAATGCAAGGCGAAAAGGAGAATGAGAGAGGGTATTAAATGACTGAAGAATGATATGAGAATGAATAAGGGAATTAGGATGACAACGAAATATTAAAGCAAGGTAAAGAAGAAAACGAAGAAAGGTTGATGGGAAAAGAAGGAAAGACAGAAAATAGCACACTGAAGAAGGGAGAGAGAATGATGGAAGGATAGAGGAAAGAATGAGGATGATAAGGAAAGAAGAAAGGTAAAAAGGAGAGTGGAGGAAGTGTGATGGAAGAAAAACGAAGGAAAAGAGCCTAAGCGGAATTAGGAACGGAACGAAAGGGATCAGAAGGGAAAGGCTTAGTTTGGGATCGGGATGTAGTGACCGTGGGAAGGGGGAAAGTGGGGGACGGAGGAAGATGAGATGAAAGGAAGAGACGAAAAAGAAGTGAAGGGGGGAAGAGTAGTGAATGAAGGAGAGGAAGAGAGGGTGAAGGAAAAGAGATGAAAGGAACTGGCAAAAGAAAAAATAAAATAAAATAAAAAAGAAATGGTAGAAAATGGAAGGGTGGGAAGAAAGGAGGAGGAGGAAGGGATGTAAGAAGAGGGAAGGGGGAATGAATGAGTAGAAAGAAGATGAGTGTGAAAGAGATGAGGAAAATAAAGAGGAGGAAGAAAAGGAAGAGAGACTATGACGAGAAAAGATAAGAAAAAAAAATAAGACGCGAAGGGATGTAAGAGGAGGGAAAGGGACTGAAAGAGCAGAGAGAGGAGAAGAGAGAGAGACGAGGAAAAAGAAGAGAAGGGAAAAAAGAAAAACCTCCATGACGAGAAAAACTGAGAAGGATCTAATAGTAGGAGGGGTACAAAAAGAGGGAGGGGGGGATGAATATGAAAGAGAAGGGGAAAATTAACGAGGAGAGAAGGAAAATGGAGGAGGAGAATGAGAAGAATGAGAGGTGGAACGAGGCGAAAGAAAGCGTGGAAGGTTAAGTAAGGATGGAGGTGGGAATCAGGAAGAGCAGAAACGAGGTGAAATGTGATAGAGGGGAGAATCAGAAAAAGAAAAAATGATCCTGTAATATCCCCTCTGAGGTGTAGTATGGCGCATTTAACTCCTTCTTTCATATTTATTTTATTCATTAATTCTCGTTTTCATCACACTTAATTAAGCTTAGGAAGAGTCCCAAGTTGTGAAAAGGTTGATGAAGGCTACAACAATTTTTTCCCAGTTCTAAGAGTATATCCTAATGGCACTATATTCGTCTGACAGTAGAATATAATAAAAATGTACTGGGACTGAAGAGGTTACGAATTGGAGACCGACCTCTGATTGGATTTCATCTAAAGTAACACGTATCCTCAGTACCATGTAGGAGTTTCGACCCCACGCACAAGGAAGGAGTGTCCCGTCTGCAGGTACACTCTAACTACTGAACCACCAAGCGTCAGAATGAGGGAAGGGAGGAGGAATCCGAAGGAGTGAGAAGAAAAGAGTGGGCTGAGAAAGAATAAAACGATGGCGAAGGAGGAGGAGGAGGGAAAAGGGAATGGGAACAATGGTGGAAGAAGCTATGGAATGCGAGGCAAGGGATTAAGTGAGGGGGAGGAGGGGGTGTGGATGGAAAGGACTGGAGGGAGATGTGGAGGGGATTTAGAGAGGGTAAGGGGATTGAGGGAGAGGACGGAAGGAACTGAATGGAAGGAAGGAGGACTCTAAGAAAAGGCAAGGAGGAACTCAGGAAAGAAATGAAGGAACGTAAGGGGAGGGAAGGAGGAAAATGACGGAAGAGGGGAAGGAAAGAATTGAGGGAAGAGAGGAAGGAGGAAGCTGAGGGAAGAGGGGAAGGAGAAAACTGAGGGAAAAGAGGAAAGAGGAAATTGAGGGAAGAAGGAAAGGAAGAAAATAATGGTTATTTGCTGAATAATTTTTGCAGTAGTACAATAAGCATCATCAGAAACTCTGTACTAAAACAATGTACTCATGAGCATTACAACAGTGTGCCAAATCTGTCCAAAATGCAGCGTCCGACCATCAACGGTGTCTTTTGTCCAGGTGGCTACGTCGGAAGGCATTACGTCAAAGTGACGTAAAATGATGTACTGTATTGCTGCAAAGATTAATACGAGGATATATACAGGATAGGATATTTTAATGTACAGTTTCCTCAGATGACATTAATTTACTAGTAATTTGATCTAATGAAGTCAATGTGTGGGTGTCGACCCATTTCGAGGAAACGTAATATAGCCTACATGTGCAGTCATAACACAAACTATCGTTACCCATCAGAGCCATGCACTATGACACAACGACGAAGTGTTAAGGAATGACGGGACGAGAAAGTTTGTACCGCAAACCAGTCAATGTCGGTTACGTGAGACAGATATTAGAATCTGTGCTAGAGGTAATCAAAGCTAATTAGATCGCTTGGCTTCTGTGCATAGAGACAATACGTTTTATTATCCGGCACCGTATTCATTAAATCAAAATATAACAATGGTGTAGAGTGGGCAACACATGCAGAAGGGCAATGAGTATGTGCACCCATGCCAGACGTATGATGTTAATTCAGCCGATAAAAGCCAAGTTAGTAAATTTCAATGAAATAACGATATGTACTGCTTTCTACTTATAATAAATGTTGATTAGAAGGAAAATATTCATACGTGTTCAGTCTCGTTGCTTTAATATTTTGTATACCCACCCCCTGCTTCCAAAACAGCCTCTAGACGTCGATGTATGGATGTCACTACCTCAGCCACATCCCATCCATATTAGCCGTGAAGCATCCATCTGAAGCATTTAACCACCCATCTAAAGCAATCAAATGAACTCGTACACCCCTGCTAGACTATCATACGAGAAAAAATAAATAAATAAAGCCTATAGAAATACTCTTCAATATAATTTATTTGTTGTATCCTATAGATAATAAGAAATAAACGTGCGAGTTTCATTATTAATCCCAGGTGGGGCGCTCAGGGTAATGCAAACACGTCCTACATATTTCCCTGCCATATGGCTCATTCTTGCTTATTGTTCCAACTCTTGTGATGGGATTGTGATATGGCAACACTAGATAGAGGAGGGGTGAACACTGAACAGCAAGGGCCCGCTCACATAGCCCAGCTAACGTTCGTTTCGTATCGAACATTCCTGGGGCATAACGATAGTTTTTCTTATGATTGTACACCCCAGGATGTGATTTCTCAAGAAAGGTCAACTCTACCTCCATTATCTTAGGATATACAGAGGCATTTACCACACCCTTACCAGACCCTCTTATCAGAACAGGTAAAAGCAATGATAAGCCGTCTGGCAACAGATAATATCGTTCCACCAATAAGCAACGGGCACTTAACACTGTTTCTGTATTCCAGCCAATCAGTGAAAATGTAATTAAGCCACTTGTTGAGCGCTGTAGAAGGGTTTCGATTGAATCTGCATTAAAGATACACAGTTGGATTATTATGTTTCCATCCATTTTCTGAAGTTTCGATGCGAACCGGTTTAATACGCTTGCGTAACCCTGAGTTTCATGTAATGATGAACTAAATGAAACGATAGTTGCAACTGCAATAAAATTTCAGCAACAAAATTTTTAAAAGATTGCTAGAAATTGTTTATTTTAATACAGAGATGAGCAGTGTCGCAATGAATACAGCGGCGATACATATCACTCTGTAATTTAATACCGATATCAATATCACCAGAGTTATTCAGTGTAAGTATCGTTGTACTGGTACTGTTAGGATACTTTTTTTTCGTAATGTACCGATAAATAACGAGACCGATACATTGGCGAAATTAAATGGAAATTTGAATCCACAGATTTACGAAATACAAAAAGTCGGCTAAGTCATCAATATTTTCTATTTGTATTATTTTTTTTTCTAATATACTTGCATTAAATATGATGTTGAAAGATTCTATATTTATTGTATTTATATCATGATGTAAAAATAAGAAAAGCAGTTTTCATTATTTCCTTGCTGTATGTAACACTACCTATAAATGCCACTGATTAGAACTTGTAATTGCAATGCACTATCACTGATACAAGTAGGCATACCCTAGTTCAGGCAACGCCGCGACGAGCGAACTGAACTCGTATAGGCTGTGACCTGTTTGCTGCATGTCACGTACTGTACCAGTTAAGTTGTAGATCAACAGTCATCACTGCCAGTCAGACATTTCTGCATCTTGTGCCAAACATGGAGGCTGCTCCTTCATGGTGATGTACACGGCATCACAGATATTAAGTCGTGTTGTATTATAACTAATGCAGCATAATCACTGCTGCTAACATGTACCAAGATTGTGACCCCTCTCAGCTGATTTCATTCGTAAAATTTCTGATGGATTGATGGACGTTCAAGGAACTAGCTGATTCAAAATGTCAGTAAATGAACAAATGGCCATAGTCTTTTCTAGCGGGTCATTTTAAACAAAATTTGAAAGATGAAGACGAAGTCAAAGGACGTGGATGCGAAGCAGAAGATTATTTCAAGAAAATTAAAAGTATGAATTGATTTAATTCCGTCTTGCTAACATGAGATATTCTTCAGAACAGCATACTGTGGTGAACGATTAAGACTGTCTTATGTGCCTGGAGAAGCTCCATCGTCTCACTGAAGATTCATAAATTGGTATGGATATGTAGGACTGTTTTGAAGTTATGTACTATATTAATATAAATTTTCATGAGCTAATTTTCCTCGTTTACATTAAAACTACTGTAGGCAAACAGTATGTAAGACCAGATAAACTAGGGTTTTATTATTAAAGTATCAGCGATAATGTGTCGGTATTGGAATCACACTGACAAACTACAAAATATCACTGTATCACTATCGCTCTAAAGTTTAGAGTCTAATCGATTTCCGATTTTCGATGTATTGGCATCGACTTACAGTTTAGTGTATCGATGCCCACCATGACTGCTGTTACATCAACCACTGACTGCTGGTGTGAATGTGAAGCATGCAGGCAAAAAGGTGGAGTGAATGGAAGGAGGGTAGTGGTCATAATATCGAGTTACTTGGCTTCAGGCAACTGGACGATTCTTAACGCCCGCTTATGCACTTTTTGAGTGGAAATACCAATCTCAGACACAGTGTGACTAACGTTATTCTTAACGATTTTTCAAAATATGCGTAGATATACTTAGTAATGCATAAAATTTTAAATGGGTCAAGAGACTGACCATCTAGTCGTTTGGGATTTGATTCTGTATGTACAGTAGGTGATGTACAGCCACTCAATGGGAAACAGTATCCACCTATAGTTGGTCTTCTGCAGATTTTATCTCTAACACTGCCCTGAACAAAACCGGAAAATGAACGCATAACGAGGAATGTGTGTTGTTTCCATACATGAATATGCAGTATTTGGATGTCTACCTGTATTTAACTGTGTACTGACTGGTCTATACCTGTATAATAGATAACAATTACAACACATCTGATGCTGGAGCATCACGGCCGCTAAGTTCTATAGAAGCTGAACACCTCGTTTTCAAAAATCTTCAGCGAATGGCTGACGGACTGCCTCGGTCTAAGAGATTCTCCGCATTTAAAAAATTTAGTTTAAAAACATAAAGCCCGATGTAAGCAGGCAACGGCATTTTTATACGCAGTCACATGCCGTAATTAATAAATGAAAAATATACTCCACAGCCCCTTTGAATTTGGTGAAACTCGTTTATTCTTACTAATTCGGGATTTGTTTCTTTACTTTGGCCATGTAGATGGTATTGATGGAATTACAGTCTACTGTATATTCACCCCTGACTCACTGAACAGTTTCATTATGGAATCGTAAGCGTGCAACACATCCGATCTTTAAGGGAAAGTGTCACTCTTGAAGGAGAATCCGTTGTTACATTACGGATTGACACTTTTTTTTTTTTTTTTTCCCAGTGTGTTTTGCTCCCACAGAGTTCTATGACCTGCCCAGTTATTTGTTTGTCAATATATGAAGCAACATACATTTATACAAAATATTTAACATTCGTCTGGCTAGTTTTGATCCGTTTGAGTCTGAAGTTTTCCATTCACTGTTTCTCATGTTTTGCTGTATTTCTTTGGCTCATCGTCTCGTATTTAAACTAATCTGTAATTTGGGCTTGCACAACACAAAGGAGAGTCATTTCAGACATTCGAAACCAGGGCTATCCATTGTCAGACTTAACGTCCCAGGGGCAGCAGGGTGTTGTGTTTGTGTATTGCACCACTTGGTGCCTTTGCGTTGTGGTGAAGAAAAAGAGGAAGTGACTAGAGGGAAGGAGGAAACTGAGGAAGAAGGAAAGTGAGGGAGGGCAAGAAACTAACTGTGGAAGAGAAAGAGGGAACAGAGAAGGAATAACGTGAACGAACTGATGGAGGGGAAAAGGAGGGTATGGGACCAAGGGAGGGGAAGGAGGAAACTTAAGAAAGGAAAGGAGGGATTTTAGGAATAAGGAAGAGCGAACTGAGGGAAGCGATGGAAGGAACAGAGGGAGAGGAAGGAAGAAGCTCGGGGTTGGGAGAGGGAAGAAAAGAAGGAGACTGAAGGAAATATAAAAATGATTGGGAGGGGGGAGGCAGAAAAGCAATGGCTTTGAAAACGGAGGAAAGAAGAGATAGGCAGGGAAGAAGACTGACCCCTTCACTAAAAGAGTCTCCTAAGCTGGAAAAAAAAAAAAAAAAAGAGGGGGCATCATATGGAAGGGGTTATGGTGACATGCAAATCCCTGTTTGAGGGTCTCCTAAGCTGATAAAGTCGTCTTACTATAGCGAGAATAATTTATAACAGTGGCCATCGTAATGAAGGGGTTTACAAGTAGTCTTTAACCTTTCACTGCAGGGGCCTCTGTCAAGCTAAATCAAATCGTTCAAAGACACCACTAATACCAGAACAACATATGATGAGCCAAGATAACAAACTATAGTCGCGGTGCACGACTCTGAGGTTGACATTATCGTACCCTGGCAACCTATTATTCACAAGTGCGTCCGATTTCGTATCATATTATACACGAATCATATTATTATACACGCATATGTTATACACGAATGTTATACACGAACATATTATACACAAACATACTGTACACGAATCACATGCGTCTCATATACACGAAATCAGACGCACTTTTGAATGGTAGTACGATAATAACAACCTCAGAGTCGCGCGCCGCGACTATAGTGAACTACAAAGAAAGGTTACAGTTAACGACACGAGACGACAATACTGGTTAGACATTGAGAATGTTAGGGTGGTAAATGAAAGGCGACGTGAGTTATGGCCCGAATATATCACTGTAATCACAGACAAAAGCAATAAGTTTGGTCCTTTCCTTGTCTGTTACTCGTAGTGAAATAATAGGACTGTATTCTAGGTGGCATAGCAGCTCTTCCTTGGTAATTCATTTTGCATATTGCACGTCAGCATTGTTTCATGCCACTTATATCGTATGAGTATCGACAGTTATATCAGCACCATACAGGAGGCAACTGAGGCATAATTTGCAAAATAAATCGTCGCGGAAGACTAACTCACACTAGGCGAACGCCAAAGGATGTTTAGCTTCACTCATCCTCCTTCTCTCTCCACATGAGTTCATCCTTTCAAACCACTAGCCAGTGACTCTTCTCCTCCTAAGTATCTCCTGACAGGAACAATCGACTTGCTCCAGCCATAAGTTCTGCGGCCTTCCCTTGGTCTCCTCCACCCCGGGGTGGCTCTCAGATACCACCCTATGAGCAGGGTTAGCCTAAGGAAAACGTGTCATGTGCCCATACAACTGGAGTTGGCGTTCTCTTTGTAAGTGAGTAACAGGCCTCGAGTCAGTCTTACATAATAATCGCTAGTTAAGCACTCGCTCATACCTACGATATCCCATGATATTGCAAGGGCACTTTGTACCAAAGGAATCAGTTCGCTGAGCCGAGGCTGCCCGTGTTTCACAGACATAAGGTAAGGCAGGTGCACCGTGCCTTGAGCAATTTTTCGTCCTTCTACACAACGATCGATATTGAGAATACTTGAAATGAGTTAATCCACAACACAATATGCCAGACCAATGTGATGAAAGATCTCATCATCTAATCTACAGTTGATATGGGTTACACTACCAGGATATGTGAATCTTTCCAAGACTTGTATATCCCCACCACATGCCTCAACAGATGGTGCTGTTTCATCCAACAAGCCACAATGTCTGGGTCTTGATCTTGCCCCAGGATACCTTTAGTTCCTGCGGCTTCGCGTTCTCGTTGAATGGCATGAGAACAGTCAGTTGTGTCCAAAGCAACTCCACATAGATAACTGCATTATCAGCAAAGTCAAGGTCGGTAACCTTAAAACTGCGTCAAGAAGTCATTGCTGAACTCACAATGGCATTCCGTGAGAACTTTAAGTACCAGGATCTGGTCAACTGCAGACTTCTTGGACGTAAATGCGGATTACTCAGGCCTCCGAAACTTTATCAAATGGCTTTGGGTACGCATCAAGGGCATGTGAGCGCATGTGAGCAAGATCACTGCCTGGAACACTGAACACCGTAACACCACGGCAATTACTGCAGTCACGTTGGTTTCTGTAGGGTGACTCCAGTGAAATTTAGGACAGGCTGTTGTAACTTTATTGATGAATTTTCGACCTGCAAAACTTACACCAATACTGAATTGTTCACAATACCCTAAACACCAAATTAGCTTCCCAATACATTAAAATAAGTAACCCAATAACAATTAACAAAGCCTATCTCAGATCATCTCTCACATACCATATCCTGAATCAATATACCAACAATATGACTCACTGCAACAGAACACAAAGTTTCATTCATTAGAATACATGTAAAAATTTATACATTCTGTATGATCATCACACACGTAAAGTAGCTACTGAGAAGAAAAGTGTACAGTTATACAGCACACTGCAGTAAACATAAACAGGTCATTAACTTACACGGTACCTCTTGCCACTGGAGACCCATCAAGACACTGGATCACTCATAGCACCAAATCTGTTCATCCTACAATACAAGTCCCGATTCCATATGCACAAGCGTTGGTTTCTACTCAGAAATCACCAGGCCAGAGCAGCCGGCTTCCACGTCACAACCACGGCTGCCTGGCAAAGACTAGCCTACTGTGTTTCCCTAGTCACGAAGTTACCGCCCCAGATCGTACTTCTAAATACTAAAACAATCATCACACAAAACATTTCACATACAAAACTAAATCAGATATAGGTAACACAATGTTTATGCAATATAATCAAAATGTAAAAACATTAAAATATGTTACTAAAGACACAGAAAACCTCCCCAATAGGATACACTGCACTAATTCTGCATATCGTCTCTGACGATACAGTTTCCTTTCCTTTTCCAAACAGAGATGGTCAAACTCCTTGTCCAGTCAGGTGAAATGATGCAAGTAAACCATACCATGCGTAAAATGGACTCCACCGTCACAGCCAGACCTGCAGTGTGTGTAACCATCACCACTGACGTCACTTTTTTTTTTTTTATGTGTTCGACTCCGGGCATAGGCTTCACAACCTGCTATCAAGGCCCAGCAGTCTTCCTACTTACCATACACCTCTACATGTCACCACTTCGGCGCTAACATCCATCATCCATATTGAATAAATGCTAGGGCTGTCTCATACAGGACAGGTGTATTGGTATTAGCGGGGGTATTTTTACGACATGTCGGCGGGTCTTCTGGTAGATCAGTAAAGCCTGATTTAATGAAATTCAAATCCTTAAACTGTTCCCTGCCCCAGCCGGGATTTGAACCTGGTTCCGTAAGGACTGCAGGCCACCTCTCTAGCGACTGGGCCAGACTGCCTCACCTCACAAAGTGCAGCTATACCAACTCCAAGTCGCCCCAGTTCTCGACAAAAAAGGCAGTTGGTTGTCTTCTGAGAGGCTTATGCCCGTATTTTTAAACTCTATTTCCCTTTTAGATGCATGGGAAGGTCATCCTTCGCTAAATTGGTATTCTTAAAAAAAAAAAAAAAAATCTCTTTCTGAGCTGCCCGAAGGGCAAGGTCTTCCCTTCGAGCAGCGAAATTATTGGAACTTGACGGAATCATCTGACCCGTCTGTTCAAAAATCCCTTCGCAGTTTTTGTGCGTTCTTTTGTAGTTTATCCATCCATCCACCATCCAATCCTGCATTGCCCCATGAAGAGCGTAGGAGCCCGGGGCTAGGCGGTTGGTCCCGACAATTAAGATAAGAGTGGCCAGCCTCACTCATCCCTGAGTGGCATTACATGAGCAATCAACCCCAACCACCCCTAGGATATAAACCTTCACCGGCTCAATACGATTGGAGAGCAATAATTACTCACTAAACCACCACGAGCCATAATTTTGTTATATGGTTAGCACCCAGCGTAGTAAATGGTTTCCTGGTGTACAGGTTATTGTCTTAAATATATTTAAAATATAGATGAAAGGTCCTGTACAATTTTATTAATCGATTTACAACGATATACTGATTTTTAAAGTGCTATTTGTATCTCTAAAAGTTTTACCCATGTCGGCTGAGATGTTTAGCCAGACATAAACAGATGTGACGACGCGATACCTCCGAGACCAGTCTCATATGATCTGACACTGAGAAATCTTATATATTATGGCCAGGGTCACACGAGGATTTTTCTCAAGAAATATTGTGCTTGTTAATTTACATGGGGAAAGGAAAATCTGCCATCAAGGTCACACGAGTGGTTCAGCTCATGTCTTCAGCCGGAAAAAAACAAGTCAGCGCCGCCATGGGTGAACATGAGACAGACGTTAACAAGTGATTCTTACACTTACGAATAATAACATTAAAGATAATAATATTCCTCGAATATAATTTATTATCAAAATATTGTCGTGTTGGCCAGAATGGCATTGGGGTATTGATGTGGTGGCGACCTCTCAAATCTCAAATGTGTTGTGCTTTCATCATCCAGCACGAAATATGCGTGTTTTGATGTATTAGTTTATAAATCTAACGCTCCACCATGCCAAATGTCAGCAGGATGGATCGTTTTACCGTAACAGGGCTACCAACCTGAAAATTTTCCCTTCCCTTCCAAGGGAATCTGTTTGGATGCCGATGGAGATCAAAACTCCTTCGATGGGAAGGGAAACTTTAGGGAAGGGATTATTTTTAAGAATACGGCTGTTAGAACGTTCCAAGCCCCTACTGGAAGTGCCCTCCTAAGATAAAACCAATGCGTGGGACTCTGGACTCGTGTGTCCTCTGCACAACAGTGACGTTCATTAAAAACAGGTCAGGAGCTGGGAGATCCCCTCATTTCATTTGGCTGCTGACCTTGCATAGATGCCATCACGACAAACACCAGCCTGATAGAACCCGAAGAGTCCTGCGCCACCAGCACTTGAGGGGGTGATCCCTCCGTCAAGCCTGGGTCAGAATCAACTGAAACCAGCTGACCCCTAGCCCATATCCTGTTTTCAGTCTTTGTGGAGATGTTATTTTTGCGGGGGGACAGTACAAAGTCCATCCCAACTTCTCAGGTCAGGTCAGGGCTCACCACATCGTATGAACAGGGGCGTGGAATCTCTGGGCACTATACCTGGTCATCCAGGCTTGGAATCCGAGTTTTCCTTCTCTTAGGTAAACTATCAACCAAGGCTAACGAGTAACGACCAACAACCTTCCCTATTAGATGGTAATTGATCTGACGCAAATCCGCCGTTTCACAAGTCTTGTTTTTCGTCATGCCGGGTGCCCAGCCACCATCTTCGCCGGGCAAAACAAGTGGGATTGCCGATTTAGTTTCCCACGACCCGACCATGAAACAGGTAGTACTTGATTACACGGCACCAGTGGCAAATTAGTATTTGACACAGACAAGAAAACATACTACGAAATCTCCCAAACTACTTAAAACGCGACACACTGGATTACATAATGACACTCATCACAAAATGAAACTGTGGCTATGGAGAGAGAAGTAAGGTTTCGCATCGCTGTTACTCAAGCTCCAGAATTTTTCTTTGATTTACTTCTCACTACAACCAGACGATTTGATGATGCTTAGAGATCTGTTGTAGAAAAGGGTTAGAAACAATTCATTTAACCTTTCAGGATAATGTCCAGCTAATCCTATTTATGCAGCATTCAAACAGGTTTATTCAGGGCACTGAAAACTCTTGGTACTAAAGGATCAAGAGGCCCTGCGTTGTAGACCAAAACACACACACACACATGAGAGAGAGAGAGAGAGAGAGAGAGATTCCATAAATGCCACAGTTCATGGCGTTATGGCCCTGATTCATCTGAACTGATCCAGATGGACTGCAGACTGTAGCTGCCCCCTTGCAGTCCACAATTCTTCTTTTCGGAGACAGGGAGGGAAGTGAAGGTCGTCTGAATAATTGGGCAGCTCTGCCGCCCAGTTATTTCAGTGCCACCGACAAAAGTCGCATCTCTCAAACACCCTTCATATGTTGTGCAATGAGAATATAAAGAAAGGTCGACAGGTATGCAAGTGGATGTGTTAACCGTGAACGCGGCAGGTGAGGGTGACTTTGGTATAGGTTGGTGAGAGTAAGTCTGCCATCCCTCCTTCCCCACCCACTCCTGAGGTGTCGGTGTGGAGGGCTCTCGAGGCGGTGAGTGAGGGGCTACAAGTGTCCCTGTACGCCCATCCACCCACTGAGCTACTGAACCTCCGTGCTGGGACCTACGTGGGGATAGTCACTTTACACCTACCCCCACCCCCTGCTCCTCTCTCTCCCTCTCTCTCTCTCTCTCTCTCTCTCTCTCTCTCTCTCTCTCAAGATTTGCCATGAAGCGTTCACAAAGTTTGCATACTATAAGAGCGCCGATTTTGATGGCCATAGAACACCCTCAGTTCACTATCTGAACATCAAAAAAGAATTAACGATATAAATAAAATGTGGAAAGAAATTAAGCATATAGTCATGTCTGCTCAAAAGCTAGCCATACATGAACCAGGGAGAGTATGTGTGTGAAGCGGAGGTCTTGATACAATTTTCGACGCTCGTGAATCACAGTTACTTCATCATTTCAATTGATATCATTTTACTCTTCCGTTCAGTCATATCAGTGCCACCAATAAACGTGTGATTATGCCAATGTTGTCAAGTGTACCAAATGCACCTCTGCTACACACTGATGCTGTCCCAGGTTCGTATGCTGCCAACTGTACCAATGAATTCAAGGCAGGAAAGAGATAAAAACAAACCAGCATGGTTTAATGAAGATATTAGCAGAATAATTAAAGAAAGAAATCGTCTCAACACTTTACTTAAAACTCACACTAGCGGATGTCACGAAACAATGTAACATTAAAAAAAAAAAAAAAAAAAAAAAATCGGCATCGCGAAAACGAGCTGTTATCATGGCATGGCAAAAAGCTGACGGCAGTGCTTGAAATATCCGTACATAATTATTATTCATTGTCTGACTGAGTAGAGTTAGTGCATGGCGCAGAGCAGCACGCCCATACCATCCTGGGAACTTAAAACAAAATTCTGCTGTCGAATGTACATTATTTACTAACTTTCATTTTAAATTTTTATATCAATAAGTGTCCTTCGTATAGTTTTCCCAGTTGATGGAATGGACAAGATCCAAAATCCCACATTTCATGAACTGGGCAGCAAATTTGCCCAGTTAACAAATCTGGCACTTAAATGTCTCAGTTCATTTACCTGGGCAGTTTCACAACAGGGATGTTATATCATCATCATCATCATCATCATCATCATTAACAACTACAGCAGCAGCAGCAGCAACAACAACAACCCGTACCACTCCACCGCAGGACATAGGTCTCTCCCAAATGCTACTACCTATTCCTGTCTTGTGCTATTTTTTTCCAATCCACACCCTAAACATTTCTGGAGAAAAAAAAAAAAAAAAACTGATTTTGTCGGGTTCTTTTTCGTATTCGGTTTTGGACCAAGAATTTCCTGCTGAAAATCTCTGCCATCACGCCACCTAGTCAATGGTCTTGCTTTGACCTTCTTGTATCAGTAATTGCCCAATCTGTTACTTTTTTGTCCATCTGTTGCCCTGACCTACAGATATGACCCCCCCCCTCCCCCTACAATTTCACTGCGTTAATTAATGTTATTATGTCCTCTGCTTTGGTCCATTTTCCAATCCAAGCAGATTCATTCATATCCCTCACTGATTCCCAGCATCGATCATTCCATTCCTCTCTGGGAACTTCTTAATTTTTTTCCAGGGACTGGGTCACTGTCCAAGCCTCCGAATGGTATTTACATGTCATTACGGGAAGGAAGAACTGACTGAAAAAATTTCGCTTTGAACGCATTGATAAGGAGCTCCTTAATCTGTTACTTGTTTAAGGAATTCACTTCAACACATTCTTATACGTCTTCTTATTTCCGGTTCGAATGACAAGTTAGTCTGTATATGTTGTCTAAGGTATACACATTCTCCATATTCGTCAAATCATTCTAAAACTACTTCCACGATTTCAGCTTATTTCAACATAACTTTAGTCTTTTTCTTATTCATCTTCAGTCCTACTCGTAGACTTTCCCGATTTAATTTACTACCTAACTCGCTAAGCAGAACGATGTTATATGCGAATCTGAGTTTACTTAGATGTTTGTCTCGCATTGTAATTCCTCAGTTCCTCATGTAAAGCTTCCTGAACATTTCTTCCATACAAGCTGTAAACAGTTTTGGTGAAACAGTATCGCGTTCTCCATTACCTTGCTTGATTAAGATTTTTCCAGAATCTGTATGGAACTTTATGAAAGCTGTTCCGTTCCTGTACTACTATATAATACAGCCGTATAACCCAATATTCTAGAATGGGTCTCAGCTAAGCCTTGTCTACTAACTGCATTATGCATTATGTATGGTGTATGTATATATATATATATATATATATATATATATATATATATATATATATATATATATATACATACACACACACACGTCCCCAGGTGGGGGATAGGGGAAGGCATATATATATATATATATATATATATATATATATATATATATATATATATATATATATATATATATATATATATATATATATATATATATATATACACACACATATATATATATATATATATATATATATATATATATATATATATATATATATATATATATATATATATATATATATATATATATATATATCCCCAGGTGGGGGATAGGGGAAGGCCTTACAGATATGCGAGGTACCGTCTTAGACGGCGCAGACCATGGGATCCCCTATAGATAAATTGGGCTCCACCGAATATACTGAATAAAGTGGCACAAAAATTACATCTCACCGGAAACTATGTGGCAGCGAGGTGACACTGTTTGCCACAATCCTCACAACCAAACGTGAATTCTGTTGCAAATGATCTGACGGGCGTTACTGTTAGATCATCATCTGCTAAAGGTCCAACCGCACTGCCTCCTGGGCTTACGGGCAGTGTGCCACCGAAAGTGAGAAAGTACTTTCTCGGCAATGAAGAGGCCGGAACATTAAACTGAAATCAATGAAGATCTATATGTCAATGTAAGAAGCCTTGCAGATAATCACAAAATTTATAACTTAATGACTGAATTAGAAAACACTGATCGAGATATTGTAGGTCTGAGTGAGTTCCAAACAAAAGCAGCAGCTCAAAGGCAGCATCAACCTGTTTTGCTACAGAGGAAGGTAAAATGAAAGGGTTAATGGTGTAGGATTTCTAATTAACAGAAGCCTTGCAGACAGCATTGTTAAATTCAGCAGTGTATCTGACAGAGTAGCATCGATTGTAATTACATTGTGCAAAAAATCTATCTATCTATCAATCTACTGCCAGACGCCTTAATCCCCTAAGGAGTGGCCATTTGACTTTGAGTTTACACCCTGAAAATAATACAAGACTAAGCACCGACATCTCAAAGCTCAGATGAAGAAATAAACACATTCTATGACGACATCTCCCATATTATGGAAGAAGAAAAATCCACATATATTATACTCATGAACGAATTTAATGCCAAGATTGGGATATCGAAAAATGGAGAAGCATGTACGGGAAAATTTGGAGTGAGAGAAATACATGAAAGAGAAGAAATGATGGTAAATTTACTAAAATGTACAACATGAGAATAATGAACACATTCTTTCCCAAAACAAGAGCGAGAAAATGGACTTGAAGAAGTCCAAATGGAGAAACAAAGAATGCAATCGACTTCATTATAGCAGATAAGGATAATACGATCACAAATGTCACGGTCATCAACATAGTAAGTACAGGAAGTGACCATGCAATGGTGGGCTGCACAGCCAAATCAATTTCAGAAGTGAAAGAAAATTAAAAATAAAAAGATGTGCCCAATAAAAGTAAGCGAAAACAAGGCAGCTTTTCAGTTAGAAATAACAAACAGATTTCAGGTCCTAAGTTTTGCTGAGTGTGACACTGACGAGTTGAATGACAGACTAATTAAACTGCTAAGAGAATCACCGGAGGTAGTTGGGAAAGCAAATGCAACCAAAGCCAAGAAGAATTCAGAAAAGACACCCGAGCTAATAAAAAGAAGAAAGGAAATGAATGTAAAAACAAAGAAAGATGAAACAGAAAGAGCGGAATTAAATAACCTTATCAATAGGAGATAGAAGAAAAAAATAGAAACATGGATCAGATCAAACAATGTATCAAAAATGGAAAAAGTCTGAAACAGGTCCGACGTAAAATGGCACTAGGAAAGCAACAAATTATATCACTGCAAGACAAAAACTGTTAAGTCATTAAATGCAGAGGTAAGATGGTGAAGAGAGCTGAAGAATTTTACAAAGAAATGTTCGCATCAAAGGCACTAGTACCAAGAGCTAACTTTTCAGCTGACACATGTGAAATACCTGAGGTAACACCAGACGAAATAAACATTTCTCTTAAAAATATGAAAAGAGAGAAGGCTCCAGGAGAAGATAGAATAGCAGCAGATTTACTGTTGGATGCAGGAGAAGTACAAAATAGGCTCGCCCACTTATTTACTCACTGTATAAAAAAGAAGAAAATTCCCAAAACATGGGTAGCGCAATAGTCATTTTATTTACAAAATAAGACGACTAAGAAAAGATCTTAGTAACTATCGCCCTTTAGCTTATTATTCGTCATTTACAAACTCTTCACTAAAGACCTTACGAGCAGAACAACAAATCTGGAAGAAAACCAACCTCGTGAACAGGCAGGATTCTGAAGTGGGTATTCGACTACTGATGATCTACATAACGAATCAGCTAGTTAAGGAAACTGTAGAATATAATAAACCACTGTGCTTAGGTTTTGTTGATTACGAAAAGGCTTTTGACTCACTGGAGCAAAAAACAATTATATATTCACTGTGAGAAAAAGGAATAAAAGTCAACAAGGTAAAACTGCTCGAAAACACATATAGAGAGGGAAATGCTACATTTAAACTACATAAAGACTTGGAAGAAATTAAGATTGAGAGGGGTGCGCGTCAGGGAGTTACAGTTTCACCAAAATTATTTACACCATGCCTAGAAGTGTTTTTAGAAAGATAGACTGGGAAAACAAAGGAGCAAACATAGATGTGGAAAAATTCAACCATATAAGATTTGAGAATGGTTCTGTCCTAATCTCAGAATATCAGAGACATTGCAAGAAATGTTAAATGAACTAAACAGAGAAAGTCTCAAAGTAGGGCTACAGATGAACCAGAGTAAAACAAAAGTAATGTTTAGTTCAAATATACCAAAAAGCGTCATCAGAACAATCAAAGAAATTCTTGAAGAAGTCGGGGAGTACATTACTTGAGGCAAATAATAAAACTAACGAAAGACCATGACAGCGAAATCAAAAGACGCATTACAATTGGATGGAAAGCTTTTGGTAAACATAGAGACAACATGAAAAGTAGCTTGTCAATATGTATGAAACGAAAGGTATATAACGAATGTATAATTTAGCTATGGCGTACGGTTGTGAGACCTGGAAACTGGCAAAGTCAGTGGAAAATCAACTAACCCGTTCTCTAAGAGCAATGGAAAGGTAAATGTTTGGAATATCTTCAAGAGACAGGAAAAGATCAACTTCCGTGAGGGAGCAGACTAAAGACAGAGACATTATAGAAGCTATAACAGAAGAGAAATGGACGTAGGCAGGTCATGTAGCAAGAATACGGGATAACCAGTGAAGCAAGAGGCTGACTGACTGGACTCCAAGAGACTGTAAGCTTAGCAGAAAAAGCCAGACAGGAGGTGGAAAGATGAGACAGAGAAATTTGCAGGGAAAGCGTGGCAGAGATTGGCTCACTCAAGAATTCGTGGAGGAGGTTGGAGGAGACCTTTCTTCAGCAGTGGACGTGCAATGGCTGATGATTAAATATATATATACATATATATATATATATATATATATATATATATATATATATATATACTGTATATATATATATATATATATATATATATATATATATATATATATATATATATATATATATA
Source organism: Coenobita brevimanus (assembly GCF_032717465.1). Classification (NCBI taxonomy): domain Eukaryota; kingdom Metazoa; phylum Arthropoda; class Malacostraca; order Decapoda; family Coenobitidae; genus Coenobita; species Coenobita brevimanus. The sequence continues at coordinate 24,911,828 of NC_137007.1, read as the reverse complement.
TACAGTATATATATATATATATATATATATATATATATATATATATATATATATATATACAGTATATATATATATATATATATATATATATATATATATATATATATATATATATATATATATATATATATATATATATATATATATATATATATATATATATATATATATATATATACCTAGGCTGCTTCCCCAAGGAAAGGGAGGTAGCCGAGACAGGACGACACACTCCCCATTTACTCATCCATTCAAACACATTCATTCGCATCTTAGCCCCAAAGGGGAGAACGGACAGATCCTCACTGCACCACACCGCACAGGGGTCAACTGCGCAATGCAATCAGTGACATCCGCAGCAGGGCCCGACAGCAGAACTGGTTTACCCCTGCCACATCATAACAGACCCATCCCCTTACCCGCACCTGACCTGACTAGCTGATCAGACCAAATGCGGGAGATATATCCTCAGGGCTGCGTCATCACTTATTCATTCACAATTTCTCTCCATTTATTTCTGTCACGCACAGCCACTCTTCCTTGCTCAACAGACATCCCTCTCGCATCCAACGCTCTCTTCACACTGTCCACCCATCCTATTCGTGGTCTTCCTCTCAGCCTTACACCTCTCACATCAGATCTAGTTATCTTTTTCACCAATCGCTCATTATCCATTCTCTCCATATGCCCAAACCAGTATATATATATATATATATATATATATACTAATTATATAATGCTAGATGGATTAGTTTTCCGAACTACGGAAACAGGAACATAAAGTCATACCTTATATAATACTTTCATGTGCAATCAGCTAATGGAGTCCATCTTTATATGGATCTCATTTTATTTGTTCAGGTACTGTAATTAGTTGTGAAGCACCTCGCTCTAGGCATGTAAGCACCAGCTTATCCAATCCATAGAATGTTGTCTCAGTCGATGGTTGTTTGGACATCCATTCTTCACACAATGCTATTATCTTTAATATGTATTCATCCTTGCAAAATTTAGTGTATTTAAATCCTAAGTATGATCCGCTCAGTACCTGTATTAGAGCCATTCTTACTACATTTTGTGGTCAAATCACTCATATCGCAAGATGTGTGGGACTTGTCTTAACAGATATGCTGAGATTTTACACAGGACAGGACTTAGTGGAGTGAGGGTGGTAATGGTGGCAATGTTGGTAGTAGGGTAGGGGTGGTAGTGATGGTAGTGTGATAAGGGTGGTAGTGGTGGTAGTGTGATAAGGGTGGTAGTGGTGGTAGTGTGATAAGGGTGGTAGTGGGGTAAGGGTGGTAGTGGTGGTAATGAGGTAAGGGTGGTAATGATGGTAGTGGGGTAAGGGTGGTAATGATGGTGGTAGGATAAGGGTGGTAGTGGTGGTAGTGAGTTAAGGGTGGTAGTGGGGTACGGGTGGTAGTGGTGGTAGTGGGGTGGTGGTAGGCTAATGGTGTTTGTGGGGTAAGGGTGGTAGTGGTGGTAGCGGGGTAAGAATGGTAGTGGTGGTAGTGGGGTAAGGGTGGTAGTGATAGTAGAGGGGTAAGGGTGGTAGTGGTGGTAGTGGGGTAAGGGTGATAGTGATAGTAGTGAGGTAAGGGTGGTAGTGGGGTAAGGGTTTAGTGGTGGTAGTGAGGTAAGGGTGGTAGTGGTGGTAGTGAGGTAAGGGTGGAAGTAGTGGTAGTGGGGTAAGGGTGGTAGTAATAGTAGTGAGGTAAGGGTGGTAGTGGTGGTAGTAGGGTAAGGGTGGTAGTGGTGGTTGTGAGGTAAGGGTGGTAGTGGTGGTTGTGAGGTAAGGGTGGTAGTGGTGGTTGTGAGGTAAGGGTGGTAGTGGTGGTTGTGAGGTAAGGGTGGTAGTGGTGGTTGTGAGGTAAGGGTGGTAGTGGTGGTAGTGAGGTAAGGGTGGTAGTGGTGGTAGTAGGGTAGGGGTAGTAGTGGTGACAGTGGAGAAAAGATGGTAGTGGTAGTAGTAGAGTAAGGGTGGTAGTGGTGGTAGTGGGGTAACGGTGGTAGTGATTGTATTGAGGTAAGGGTGGTAGTGGTGGTAGTGGGGTAAAGGTGGTAGTAATGGTAGTGGGGTAAGGGTGGTAATGATGGTAGTGTGGTAAGGGTGGCGATAGTGGTAGTGGTGATAACGGGGTAAGGGAGCAGTGAAAGTAGTGGAGCAGTGGTGTAAGGGCGTAGGTGGAGGAACTGAAGGAAGGATGCAGGGTTAGAGGAGGAAAGGGATGACGGTAAAGGAGTAATGGAAGAATGAAGAGGAGCGGAGGTAATGCTGTGGTGATGGACGCCAAGGTAACGACCGGTGAATGAGAATGAAGAGAGGGTGTGGATTAATGGAAGGAGCAGATATAGTGGATGGAGGATGGGAATAGAGAGAGGAAGTTAAGGGAGTAGAGTAAAGGATGGAGTAGAAGTACTGGAAGGCATGGATAAAAGGATAAGAAGTGGAAAAGGTACAGAGAGGGGAAGAGAAGGTACTAGTGCAGTGTGGAGTAGTGGAGGGAGTAAGGTAATGTAATGAAGTACAGCAGAGATACAGTAGTGGAATTAGGGATGAAGTGAGGGTAGGATGGGAAGGAATGGAGAGAGTGGTGGTAGTACAGGAGAAAGGGAAAGGAGAGAGGAAGTGAAGGCAGTGGAGTAAGGGAGGGAGTAGGGGTACTGAAGGTAGACAGGGAATGGAAATATAAAGGAGAAAGCCTGCAGTACGGGAAGGGGTAGGGGTAGTGGAGGTAAATGTGTGACATGTGGAGGTAAAGTAGGCTATGTAAGCGGGCAACTGGACCACAGGGACCAGTCTGTTAAGCCTATGACCAGAATCAGACACACACACACACACACACACACACACACACACACACACACACACACACACACACACACACACACACACACACACACACACACAAAGATAGAGTATGGAGGGCAAATTAATGATAAACTGATTACATTATTATGCAGCCCCTGTCGGGCCTGTGAGCGAACTGCGCTTTTTCCACTTTAACTCAGCCTAAAGATCCCAACCCCCCAACTCTACTGCGCTGTAGCAAGAGATTAACACTTGAATATGGTGCTAGTCTTAATGAAGTGTTCTGGAAAGGATGAAGAGGCCTAGTGTTGTCATATTCTGCCACTGAGTTGCGTGAAATACGTTGCAAAAGGACGAAAAGCTCCGACATGTTAAGGTGGACGAACTAAACACCCGTATTCTTCTCAACTGACGTGTTTTGACTAATTTAATTCATTGACTTAATTTACATATCATATATGCATCCTTGAATGCTTTTCATATCTCTCTAACTCCAACACAGTTTACAGTCCTTTCATGCAAAAGAAAGAACTCAAGACGAAAAGCCTGCAGAATGGTTCTTTCCAAGGGGGGGAAAAAAAAGGGGGATCCATTCATTTCGAGATGTCTGGACACACTGAGTAGATTAGGGGTCATTAGCAGAGGGAAATGCAAACTGACAAAGACAGTTCTAGACTTGGCTTATAACGTACGCCTGAGAGATCTGATTAACTCTTGCTTTAGCAAGTTGGTAAGAAATGGGATGAAAGTGTGCTGCAAAACGCGAGAGCCCCCCCTCCCCTTGAAAAAAAAAAAAAAAAAAAAAATTGCGATCTATACTTCACGGAACAGCTAATACGACTTATATAAAGCCAACAGCTTCACTGGGGAAAAGAAAACACGAAGCTGACTTAGTACTATTCTATTCGAGGCGGATTTTGCAAGGAAGGTAATATGATCTTTCCATGATAGATCCCACGAGAAGTAAACCCCAGGGATATTAAAAGATGATGGAGAACTGAGCTGTGTACTTATGAATATTAAAAGATATTTCTGAGGAAGATTTTGACTGCCTGAGAGATGTAGGAACTAAGTTTTTGATACATGAAAGTCAACAAGGTTGTTTTACCAGAATCAGAAATGATATCCATGTAAATAATCAGGTGTGCCATATCCTCATACCTTGACTGCTGAAGCAACTGCTGTAAAGGAAGCTGTGAAAAGCGAGTGGAAATGTGAAGGGTGAAGTCATCACCGTATGAGTGGATAGTCCAAGAGGTACAGGTTAGATGATCACTGATGAATAGAAAGAAAACAGTTGGTGAAAAGACAGAACCCTGTGGAACACAACGATTAACAGCTTTAGAAGCGGAATGGTGGATAGATAGAAGAATATGAAACCTCTTATGGTCAGGACAGCTGCTCAAGTACTGTCTTCCAGCTAACGCCAGACGATATTATTCAGCACAGTGAGTCATAGGAGCCTGAGTTAATACTGTCACCATTACCTTCTCACGACCGGGATAACTCTGGCATTATATCCCAGCAAACGCCAGACAGTATTATTAATCTGAGAGTGAGTCATGGGAGCCAGAGAGGCTTAAAGTGCCAAATGTATGAATAAATTGGCAAGAGAGGCAGTATATAGCCTCCAAAGTCGACAAGATTACCGGGCGTAGAGGTGGGCTAGGGAGGCTTAGGCACGCTTGCACTTAAAGCAATCCGTAATCCCTTCACTGCCCGAGGAAATTTGTCGTATAAAAGATAAAGTCGTCCAGTTGTAGCAAGAGTGGAAGTAAAAGTGTCATGATCGTAGTGAAGGTGTTAACGAAACTATGTCTAATCCCTTTCAACCCCATAAATACTGTATATCTGAAGGTGATTTAAACTCACTTAACGAGTATCACTGTTCAGCCAAGGACTTCTTCCTCTTCTTGATCAAGCTACTTTAGACCACAGTGTACTATGAACTGTGCTGAAGCGTCATATAAGATTACAGAGCACAGTCGACACTCATACTTACTATACGTTTGAAGTGATGGCCTTGCTTTGCGTGTGTGGGTTCAGAACTCAAAGCGGGTCATTAACAGGTCACCAAGAGTTACAAGTTCCGGAATCCTGTAGCCCAGCCTCCGGCCTCTACACCTCCAAAGGGATGTTAATTATGGAAGTGGCTGTAGCAGGGAAGCTATACAAGATGCTTTACATCAAGACTGGCATGACCATTTGTCCTATATCAACTTCTGCATTTTTTAATATTGTGTGCTGTTCTTCGTTGTGATGCATCCGTTAACTATGGGCTGAAACTCAGATTGGTCTCTCATGGATAAGTGACCAAGTTAATATAGCAAGGAAACAAACATGCATTACAGCTAGCTTACTGTATATTGTTCGTTCTATCTACACGTAAAACTACCATCTCTCTCTCCACCTTGAATGCTAAACTATAACAAGAGATGAAGACTAACCTGTGAGGCTAGTCACGAAGAACTGCTATGGAAAGAATGTAGAGCTGAAGTTCTTAGGCATTCATTTTTAGGGGAAACACGAAAATATCCCCCAGTTTAACGTGAATGAGCTAAAGTTACTCAGACTCTAAACACCTTGCAGAGTTTTTCCGTAGTGACCAGTGATGGGGTGGGGAGTGATTAGTGTGAAATTTTGTTTTTTCATCATCACCATTTTAATAATTATCATCAACATCGTTGTCATCATCATCATCATCTTCAATATCATCGTTCAGCATCATATTAAGTCGACTGTATGTATGCGGTGGACATGATCAAACAGGAAAACATAAAAATAGGAAAACTAACACCATAGATGTCAGGTAAAATGAGCCATACATCCATTCACTCATCATTCAAACCTCCTTAATGTATGGTTATTCAATTTGTTTCGAAAAACAGACGGGTTATGTGTGGTATAATATTAATGTTACCTATCCTTTTATTTAATCCTTTACTGCTCTCCGTCCTTGCCAGTAAATATGCAAATACTGCATGTTCTCAGTTAAGCCGATTAACGTGCGCCTCGAGAGTTGGGTTAGTTTTTAATTTGGAATGTGCTGAGGATTACCAGCGACCGGCAACACTGAAGTAAATCTCTCTCGCTCCCTCTGCTTTTTTATCCATGACTTTAACTGATGGAATAGTTCTGTTAGTTATAACCTTCCCTATACCAAACAGCGACGAAAGGACCAACAGGTCTGTTGCTGTTTGCTTTCATTTCTACTCTCTCTCTCTCTCTCTCTCTCTCTCGTAGATAGTCTTAACCACCTTCAGTACCACAAAATGCCATGAAAACGAAATTATCCAACAAATTTGTGGAATGAACTATCCGGTGTGAACGTATCATTTCTTCTGATCCTATTCTGAAATTTTTGAACAAAACTTGAACCACTTCACACAAAGACTTTTTCGTAGTCCTTTCTTCTTCTCCGCTGGGTCTGATCTTGAACTCCAGGCCTGGCCTTTGTAAAGGCACTAACTCGTACACACACACACACACACACACACACACACACACACACACACACACACACACACACACACACACACACACACACACACATATTCATTCTCCTAGATAACTCAATAAATCTGTCGGGGGGTGGCAAGAACGAGAAATTAAAGAGGTAATTATAACGAACAAGCCAATGGAGACAGATTGTAGCCCTAACACTACAAACGATGCTCCTGTGCTGAATGAAATAATAAAACAGCAAAACGGCTAAAACAAATGAAGTTATCGTACTGAAGGGGCTAATCCACATAAATGCCGTATTTTGAATGACATACGTTTCGTAATACCTTTTCCTTGACGATTCATTTGGCATACTGCTCCACGCATTCTTTTATGTATTTTTTTCTTTTTTTAACGTCACGACTTATCGGTACGTCAGTAACAGAAGAGGATGTCAGGGCAAATAAATCGGCAAGGAAGAGGCGTTTCGAAGTATCCAAAGTCATTTAAAATTGAGTCCCAATTAGCTGCTGACCTAAGTGCTCTGCTGCTGCGTTAATTTTCTTCACCTTGACCCCTTCAGTCCGGTGACGCCTTTTTCATTTAATCATGCCACCATCAGACGATTATTCAGTGTAGGAGAACCTCATGCAATTAGGGAATTAATGAAGGTGTATCTATCCCCTCCGGCCTGAAAGCTCTCTCATATAGTAGAGAAAATCGTCCAAAAATGGTATATAAATAAATAAACAAACGCACTTTAAGAAGGCTAAAAATGGTGATGTTTGTTGTTGCAGTAACTTCTCTGAGCCAGTCATGTCAGTGATACTACCAGAGTTCAGTCCAAGTAGGCTGTATTTTGGACAGGAAAAACAGGCTCTGTGGTGCAGGAAATGAAAAGAGAAGCAATCAAAAATACTCATGAAAAGTTTGTGTATAGGCTTTGATAAAATTTGGACATTGGGTGATTTAGGTTTTCATTTTTTTTTTTTTTTTCAGATATTATTTTCTTCCGTAAGTGACAGTCTGCTATTTAGGAAAATCCTTACTGTTAACTGCTTATTTAACTACGGTTTGCTAAGATGTTGCTCAAATATGACGCATCACTTTGGCTATACTTACTCTGCATATAAGATGCTGAGGTACTTTAGGTTCTTCCGGAAGAGCATGGAATATGTAAACCTGCTACAGCATTCCTGAAAATGAGAGAATTGGATAGAATCACAGAAACTTGTTTTCCACGAGTCAAGAATATTGGTGGGGTATATGTACAGTTGTGTGGCCTTCCAGGGAATGGGGTAATAGACTGAAGTAGTTGGGATTGTGGATCTCCAGTGAAAAAATCTTACGGAAGTAAAACTAGTGAATTTTGCTACGGATCCAGGGTAGCTGAGTTTTGATTTGCAACTGTGCAATCAGTTTTTCGGACAAAACCTGTTCAGTGCTGATATTTGGTCGTATTAGTAGTTTCTACAGTTTAGAAGAATGATTGTGACCTGATGGTGGTATTCATTGAAACCTAACTTAAGGGTCAGTGGAAACTTACGCAATAACTGGAAGTACCAGGACAACTATTGGTGACAGTGGTGAGTCAAACATTTTCCACAGTGATTTCTGCAGACTTGTGTTGTGTTTACTACACTTGCAGGTACAAGCATAGTCTGCGTCATTATGAAGCAGTGTGAATTGTAATGCGGTTGTTACGGGGTTAACATGGCTGCTGCTCCGTCTGTACCACTGAGTGAGCAATGTGCAGTGAGACGACTTTAAGCTGAAGGTATACCACAGGCGGAACTCCACTGCACTTTTCTAGTACAATATAAATAGTGCCTTACCACAGTGGAGTGTGTGTGATTACTATGTTCATTAAGTGTCACTGATGATGTACGATCCGACCCTCAGCCCACAAAATTGTTTTATTACATACGGTACTCTTCTTTCTTTGCTACAGACACTATGAAGCAGCCATGCTAATTCCGTAACATCACCATCATCATCATCATCATCATCATCATCATCATCATGTGGGGACAAACGCCGCGAGGCACATAGCACATAACCACACTCACCCTCCGATTCCACCCACGGAGGGTCCCTCCATGCAACCCTCAAAAAAACAACTCTTTACCTCTTTAAGTATCTCTCGACAGGAACGACCGACCTGCTCCAGCCATAAGTTCCGTGGCCTTAGCCTTGGGTTAACTCCCTCGGAAATTACCCTGTGAGCAGGATCAACCTCATGAAAATGGGTCACGTGTCCATATAACTGGCGCTGACTCTGACGTATTAAGTGGGTAACAGGCTTCGATTCAGGGTCGTGGAGTGGCCACTCGTTAGGTACCCGGTTGTACCAGCAATATCCCATGATCCTACAAAGGCGCTTAGAACCTAGGGAGTCAGTTCGTCCCTTCAGATCTTTGTTTAGTGTCCATGTCTCACAACCATAGACTAAGACAGCACCACTGCCTTGAAGATGCAAATTTTTGTTCTTCTACACAAATAACGACAATGCCAAATACCCGAGTTTGGTGAAATCATAACCCCGAAGCCCACACCAATGAGACGAGAAATCTCATCGTCTGACCTACCATTATTAAGGATCACACTACCAAGATAAAATGAATTTTTCGAAGACTTCCACATTCTCACCGCATGCTTGGACAGAATGAAATTCTTCATCCATCTATCCACCAAATCGCCGGGAGACCTTTAATCCCAATGGCTTAGCATTCTGGTGAAATTCCTCAAGCGCACTCAGTAGTATCTCTTGTGACTTCCCTAGGAAAACTGCATCATCAGCAAAGTCAACAACCCTGAAACTGCCAATTCATACTCAACAGTGACTTCCACTCACAGCCCAGTCAAGTACCCAGTCCATGCACGTGTTGAAAACCGTGGGAGCAGGCTATTGACTTACTGAGAAGTACGAATACTGAATGGGAAGAAGTCGGATGTTCCTTCTCCACATTTAAAATCACTCTTAGTGTTTGAATACAGGCCAGCAATCATTCAGATTACCTCAACAGGGATCCCACGGAGTCGCAGGGGTTCCCATTGTACTGCAAACAGACTTTGTTGTTACTTAAGGTGGCGTTCCATGAGAACTCGAGGAGCAAGGATATGGTCAACTGTAAACTTTCTGAATGTGAATCCGGATTGCTCAGGCCGTTGAAACTTTACCAAATGGTCTTAGATACGCATCAGGAGAATGTGAGCAAGAACCTTGCCTGCCACACTGAGCACTGTGATACCACGATAGTTAATAGTCACGCTGGTCTCCTTTCCTTTTCCAGATAAGCGTGACCAAACCCATTTTTCCAAAATGGAGGGATGATACCAGTCCGCCAAATGGCTTCTATGACTACATTAATGCCCTGATCATGGTTTAGCCTCCAGCTTTAATTAGTTCCGCTGGGATGTCGCACATACCAGCTGCTCTACCACTTTTCAATCCATCCACCGCCTTCTTGATTAGCTCTAAAGAAGGCACGGTATTATCAACTGGTGGGAAAGCAGTCAGTGGTTTTACACCAGCTGATGGAAGCTCTCCACTGGTAGGTTCTGCCATATACGGCTTCCCAAAGTACTCAGCCCATTGAGTCCTAAACTCACTCACCCTCGACACAAGCTGTTCATCTGCTGTCCAAACGAGTTCACCTGAGAGGCAGCCTTACACTTCCTCAAACGACTTCCCTGACATACCTCTCGTTGCCCCTTCTCAGCAAAACTCGTACCCATCGAGACAGAGGTCTGTGCTGCTCCTGATCCCCAGCCAGTCTGGCACTACGACTCTCCTTAAATGTGGTCAGTGCCCTTGGCGAGACAAAATCCCTCCTTGATATCGGGTGCTCTCCAACACACTTATTAGTTACTGCCAGGGTAGCACGCGCAAAGGTATCCCATCGTTCAACAGGGTTCTCAGTAGTAATGGGCCCCTCAAACCGATTTAAGTATGTCGCTGCATACTCTTGAGCACACTCCTCATCCCAAAGTTTCTCCCCGAGTTCCTCAAAATGGAATTGTTGTTGACAGTATCTTCAGCTCTTCTCAGTTTGTATCTGTAGCCTTAAAGTAGCAACAACAAGAATGTGATCAACAACAAAGAACTCTACACTCCCTGAAAACTAAGGACGTGGTCAATCTCCTGTGCAAACCGTCCGGTATTTGAATACCATGTCAGGCGGTGATGGTCTGGCTGCTGGAAACACGATCCAACAATTCTTAATTTTCGGGACTTTGCAAGATCCAGAAATTAAGAACTATTGCAATTCTTTGTTCTAGAAACTTGGGGGCCTACACATTCCCTGAAGTTTTCCCTGCCAGTGCCACTAACTGCACTGAAGTCACCCAGGACCAAGAGTGTATCTCTGGGGGGGGGGGGGCACTGTTTCACAACTGAATCAAGTCTGGCGTAGAACAGCTCTTTTTCTTCAAGATAACTCACCTCAACTGGAGCGTACGCTGCAGTACGCAGTACACTGCAATAAGAAAGAGGAATCCCCAGGAGTGCTTCAAACTCAACAACATTATACTCATATGCTCTTCAGCTGAAGTAAGCCTGTCGACACCCGAGACAAAGCGAGCAGCAATTGCCACAGCAACACCTCTAAGCTGGGCACCATCGTCACAGCCTGACCAGTGGTATGTGTAACCAATGCTACTGATCTTGCCACTCCCAGGTCGCCTCACTTCAGATGGAGCAGGTATGCCAACCCCCAGTCGTCCCAACCCTCGTAACAACTAAGACAACTGATCATCTTTCGAAAGGTTTAGATCATTCCAAGCCCCCACCCAGAGTGCCTTCCGAAGGCTAAACCTGTGTGTAGTTTTATGGATACGTGTCCTCTGCGCCACCGCAACATGATTTAAAAATAAGATTGAGGTTAGAGGGTCCTCTAACATCATCCTGCTGCTGGAGTCCAGTAAGCAGTCATCATGATTGGTGCCAGCCTGATAGGGCTTTCTGGGCCCTGTCAGGCTGGCACCCGAGGGGGGAACCCCAAACAAAACTGTGTCAAGGTCAGGCAACACATGCTGACTGTGATTCCTCTTCTTTCTAAGTCAAGCGAGATGGAAGTTTTTACAGGGAGGGGACACAAACCCCGCCCAAACCTCCCAAGTCAAGGGAGGACTCACCACTAACTTATGCACATATGGGTTACCCAAGCTTGATTTAGTCTTCCTTTTCCTAGGTGGACTGCCAGACCAAGGCTAACGGGTTCCACCCCTCCTGCTTGATGGTCGTTGGCTTAAGTATCACCGCTGCCCTTTGACAGGTCTTGTTCCTCATCTTGCGGAATGTCTAGCCACTCTCCTCACTGGCCTAGACCAGTGGGGCAGCCGGTTTAATCTCCGTTGACCCAACCATGAAACAGGCAGTATTGGATTGCATGTTACCAGTAGTTGAACAGTGGTTGACCGTAGTGACGACACAAAATTTCTTGTTTGTACCTCCAAATAAACACTGTAGTCACCACACGTTTTTAAACAAGAAATGACTATCTTCATAAATCTGCGGCGAAACTACTGAAGCCAATTTTTAAAAGTACATCAGCTGTTGCAACAGTTGACATGTCAAATCAACTCAAAATTTCAAACTGAGCAACTTTGTGTTTCATAAGAATGTCGCTGAAATGGATCCTTATGGCCGAAACTGATTTTCACCTAATAGATAGCTGATGCATCAGCTGATGCAACAGCTATGTTAAATCAACTCAAAATATCAAGCTAAGCAACTTTCTATTTCGTAAGAAAGTCGCTCAGAGCTCTCCAAGAGCAGATACTCGAACTTTCCTTGAAGGAGAGAACAAAAATCCCCCAGCAGTATCACTTACAGACCTGTCAGCTTCGCCGCAGGCAATTATAGCTGCAGATGATTTTCCTGTTACCTCGTATATAGTTACTGTGAATGAATGTATGTCTACGACCTACGACCGTGGTGGACGCTGAGAATCAGCGAAAGGGCATACGAGTATGATACAGGTTACGTCCTTCTGTCCTACCCTGCCTGAGGGCCTGACCTTTGCATAATATCCTAAATTTGGCACCTTCCCATCCTAACTTTGATTTCCTCCCGCCTAGCCTTAACATACTTTGGTTTCTGTCTGACTCGAAGCCACCTAATTCATGAAAATAAAAATAATAATCATTAAAGGTACTCTGTGGGTAAAACAAGACGACTGTGATGCAGCGATTCGAGCTTTTATTTTTTTTAATAGAAACTAATCTTACTACTAAATACATCTCAGGTGATTAATAATTGATTTTCGAATAAAAAATACTGAAGAGAACAAAAATATATAGCCTAACTGCTTTACGATATTACGGAAGGCCGCCTGAATCCCCTCGACGGCGTGTTTACTGCCAATCCCGCCGACTGAACAGGACGTGAGCACGCCAAACTCAAATGTACTGTACACAACTTAGAAACCGTGAATAGCAGAGTAAAAGTATCTGAAGACGTTGATAACTAATTGAGGGCTTCCCCCCCAGAACCACCAACGATCATATCGTACCTCACAGCGTGCGAACTAAAAACATGCATTAGGTAAAACTTGCACCAAAACAATATTGTACGTTAAGAGAGTTCGTTAATCATGGCGAGTTCAATTATCATCGCACGACCATGAGATGGCGAAGGTAGGTGCGACTATAAAGCCAATCTTTATTTATTATTTACATCACACAGGAGACATCTATTAAAACTTTACAGGTTAGCAAGCTAACGCTTGGTGATTAAATTAAAATACTTCATATTCCATAAAATCTAAGATATACACAGTATGAAGTACAGTAATGGAATCCCCGATCAACGCACATCTATCTATCTATTTACTGCAAGACGTCTCTATCCCGTAAGGGGTGGCCACAAACAAATCGCCTCCATGTCACCCTGTCCCCCACCACTTCACTGCCTTCCCCCCAGCAAACACCCCCCTCTCTCATATACCCCTCCACTCCATCCCTCCATCTCATCTTTGGCCTCCCCCTCCCTCTCCCCTACTCCACCTTACATACACTCTCCTCGAGAGTCTCGCTCTCCATCCTCTCCACATGGTCAAACCACCTCAGTACATTTCTCCTAACGGATTCTACCACATTCACATACACACCACAACGCTCCATCACTTCCTCATTTGTCAGTCTGTCTCTCCATGTAACTCCACATGCTCCTCTTAAATAATTCCTTTACATTGCTCTCACACTAAGATTTGTGTCCTTCAAACAAGGTCCAAGCTTCACTTCCATGCGTTAGAGTTGGTATTACAATACTATCATGCAGCGACTTTTTTACTTCCATGCTTACTTTCCCATTTCTTGTCATTGCTTTCAAAGAACCAGCAACCTTTCTTCCTTGTTGTACCCTTTCAAGCACTTCATCCTCCAAACTTTCGTCCTTATCACACTACCCAAGTACTAAAATGCAATCACATTTTCCATTTCCAACGAAAATACAAAACAAATGAAAGAAAAACATTCGGGAGCCGAATGCTAATCGCCCGCCAGAATATGCTGTAGGCCAAGTTACAAGAGCGGGGGGCGCCGGTGGAAGGCGGGGGCGGGTCCCCGGGGAGGGCTGTGGGGCAGGGGGAGGTCATGGGGCACCCCCGGGGGGGGGGTCGAGGGGTGGCGCCACCCCAGGAGGGGGCCGAGGTTCGGCGCCCCTCCCTGGGGAGGCCGGGAGGCACAATTCCCTGGGGGGCCCCCAGGGACGGCGCCATCACCAGGGGGGCCGGGGGGCAGGAAGATTTTGACCATATCTTGATACCCTGAAGGTTTCACGTTGATAGCTCGAGCTGTTCATGAGATATAATAGTGCTAAAGGCAGGCGATTAAAACTAGCTGACCTTTGGCGATCATTTTGCTGACCTTCACCTTGATCCCGACTGCCTATTTTCGAACTCGTCCAAGATTTTGGCCATATCTTGATACTCTAAAGGTTTCATGTTGATAGGTCAAGCCGTTCATGAGATATAATGGTGCTAAAGGCAGATGATAACAATTAGTTGACCTTTGGCAGTCATTTTGCTGGCCTTGACCTTGACCCCGAATGCCCATTTTAGAATGCGTCCAACATTCTGGCCGTAACTTGATACCCTGAAGATTTCATGTTGATAGCTCTAAGCTGTTCATGAGATATAATGGTAAATAATGGTAACACACACACACACACACACACACACACACACACTCCGCCTTGGTAAAGGCAGGCGATAAAAAGCGCACTTCATAGCCTACGACACCTGAAGTCGAACTGGTAATTTACAAATACTGCGCAATAATAATAATAATAATAATATTGGCACAAGAAGCGACTATCATATCTAAAATCCACATGAAAATCTCCGAATTGGATGTAAATATAAATTGAAACTGTTGAAGATGTTTTTCTGTATAGGCTTATATATCCTGTACATAACCAACAACATAAACGGTTAATGGGATGTGTTCATTACCAGAGTTGACAACACTTGGAATCGCAAATAAAAACTAGCAATATACAATGATAAACCCTGTAAATACAATAAATTTTTGTTACCCTTAAATAAGAACTCGCGGTTTTCTATGAGGGCCTCTATAAAGAAAACAGCTCTTCAGCGCACACTAGTATAAATACCTGAAACATGTTGAACATTGGAAAGTGTGTTTGAACAGACTGATCAGGGGAAGATGATGCATTTCGTTATTGGTTATATACATTAATAACAGAATTGTCATGCTGAATAAATATTTCCCAACGGATAGACTAAACAGTATACCTTGTATATGTGCTATTATAGACAATACTTATATTTGGAATGCAGTCGCGTATAAAAAAAAAAAATGATAAAATAATAATAATAAGGAATATGTTTGATGAATAATTACAATTCCATGCATCGTAACTCAAAATTTTCCGGCCGCTTGCGTCCGGCCACCCTCTCCACTAACTCCCTCCCAATCTCTCGCCTCACTTCCTGCTCTCTCCCCCTTAACCCCACCACCTCTCTTCCCTACCTAACCCCACCACCTCTTTCCCCTACCTAACCCCACCACCCCTCTCCCAGAAACCTTACCTAACCACCTCTATCCCTTCCCTTCCTCACCCCACCACTTCCCTCCCTCCTCCTTCCTGCCCGGCCAGAGGCTCCCTCCCCTCTCTCTCCCTCACTCCACCAGCTCCCCCCCCCCCACACACCTCCTCCCTGCACGGCTCGCGAGTCGCGACTCCCTCTCACTCCGTCAGTAGCGGAGTTGCCGCCACCGCTACTGCTGCTACCGCCACTAGCTAACCTTTGCTCTCGCCGCTTCCCGCACGCCATTCGCTTTTTGCTGGGTGTGCCATCAACTTTACTTTGCGACATTAACTTTGCTTCGTCGAATTAGTTTGCTTCCATAGTTTGTCAGACTGAATGAGATGCGTTTGGCGCCTTTTTCAGTGATACCAAGTCGCGCTGTCTTCCCCTACTCAAGTCTTCCACAGCCTCAGAGCTTTTAACATGCGGGTTATAATGCTACGACAACTACTCTTTCTAAAGAAAGTTCAAGATTTCGGCCTTTAATAGATAAACCTTAACTGGTAGTGCGGAGGTTGAGCAGGCAGTGATACTACAAGCTTACCTGCCTTCACATCTCACCTCGCTTTCCAAGCAGCGCATCTCATCCTTACTGTGAGTACAGTATGAGGGACGTGGTGTTGGTACCTAAGGAGAGTTCATAACTCTTCCTTTGCAAATTATTCTGCACATTATTCATTCATATTCTCTTGAATGTTACTGATGCGAACTGTGTCGCTATACTAACGATATAATAATTATTAAGGCGTAATATTCTACACCAATCACTAAGCTAGAGGTGTTACGAAATCTCCTACGCCATCTAGAGTACGGCCTAAAGTCCTTGAGGGGACGACCAAGAGTCGGGAAACCCTCATTTCCATGTCTTTTTTTTTTTTTCCCTGCAGCATGCATAAGCTACAGAATGTCTGAAAATTCCTTATCGTCTGAATGTAATCCTACTGATGAAGCCTTGTGGTTTATGGCTGTAAATGAAACAGCAATGATACATATTATTTTAATTTTTAATGCATTACTGTCGCTAAGAAGTACAAAAGAAAATGCTTTGGGACCTCCCCCTCTTCAGCACGAAGACTTATTGTTCAGGTTGATTCTTGCTAACACAAGGCTATTTTATTCATTTTAGGGATTTCTTGCAGTAAAAGGGTTAATGAAACTACACCTAACCTCTCTAGTTTGTAATGTCTCTCTGAACGTGAAGAAAAGCGTATGAAATTATAGTAAATTACTGCAGGGGTGACCTCAATGTGAATGGGTTAGTGAAGGTTATATCTTAGGCCTTCAGTATGAAATGTCCTTTCTTAACTAATGTAAAAATCGTCTCAAAGTAGCAACAACAACAAAAATACATCATCGGATTCAAGAAGCAAACAACTGCTTGATCCGCACCAGTAGTTACCAGGCTGTGGAGCCCTATGTATAAACTCTCCTACTGTTATGTCATGTGTGAGATGGCTCGTATACACGTCTGCCTTGACTCATGCAGCTTTACAGCCATACACTAGCTGAATCGGAATTGATGTTGAAGTGAAAACAGTAAAACAACAGGATTTCTGATAACAGCTAAGGGCTGAACTGTGGGTGGTATAGCAGGTTTACTAGCACCCCCCCCCCAGCCATTATTTAACCTTTAAGTTGTTTTTGTTCTCTCATATGTTACTTATATCGATACTGTTTGCATCAGTGACACAAAAGCGAATATTAAGACGCCACAGGCAAATATATCGCTAAGAGAGAGGTATTTTGAAATCTTCAAAGCCCCTTACAATACCACCTTCATTTTTATTGCTATAGAGAGGTTTATATTCGTAAAAATTGATTATGTTTATATCTATGTCTATCTGTATACAGTATATATATATATATATATATATATATATATATATATATATATATATATATATATATATATATATATATATAAAATATATATATATATATATATATATATATATATATATATATATATATATGTGTGTGTGTGTGTGTGTGTGTGTGTGTGTGTGTGTGTGAATGTAGGGAAGAGTAAAGTGATGGTCTTTGACAGAGGTGAAGTCAGTGAATGTACATTGAGGTTGGATGGTGAGGAAATGGAAAATGTGAGTACGTTTAAGTACTTGGGTAGTGTGTTGAGTAAGGATGGAAGTTTGGAGGGTGAGGTGCTTGAAAGGGTACAGTAAGGATGAAAGGTTGCTGGTTCCTTGAAAGCAGTGATAAGAAACAGGGAAGTGAGTATGGATGTGAAAAAGTTACTACATGACAGTATTGTGATACCAACTGAAATGTATGGAAGTGAAGCTTGGACGTTGTTGGAAGGACACAAGTCAAGAGTGAGAGCAGTGGAAATGAGTTATATATTTAAGAGGAGCCTGTGGGGTCACATGGAGAGATAGGCTGACAAATGAGGATATAAAGGAGCGTGTGGTGTGGATGTGGATGTGATAGGAAGCGTTAGGAGGAACACACCGAAGTGGTTTGGCCATGTGGAGAGGATGGAGGGTGAGAGACTGACGAGGAGAGTGTATGTGTGAGGTGGAGGGGGGGAGAGGGAGGGGGAGGCCGAGGATGAGATGGAGGGATGGAGTGGAGAGGTACATGAGAGAGGGGGGTGTGAGTTGGGAGCAGGGCAGTGAAATGGCGGGGGACAGGGCGACGTGGAGGCGATTTGTTTGTGGTCACCCCGTACGGGATTAAGGCGTCTGGCAATATATATATATATATATATATATATATATATATATATATATATATATAGTTCCCATCGTAGCCTATATCCTCCGACATGCTTGCATGCGTCGGCCTTGGTCACCTAATGGCGGCTCTCCACGCTGCTTGATCTGCGACACACACACACACACACACACACACACACCTCTGTCTGTCTGTCTGTCTGTCTGTCTCTGTCTGTCTGTCTGTCTGTCTGTCTCTCTCTCTCTCTCTAATGATTCTGAAAGGGAAGGTAATACTGAGAACATGTTGGAGTGGTTCCACGAAGCGCGAGTAACTGAGTGAAAAATGAAACTTGGGTGTATGTTGTTGCAAAAGTTATAATCCCATCACTACGGTGGCACTTTTTAAAAATGCCTGTTGCCTCCAGGAGATATTTTTGAGGTTAGATATAACATTCAACAGCTCCTTCACTAAGAGAGTCGTCCCTAAACTGTATTAAAAAGTCCGCGAGGCAACTCATACCGATGGGGTAAATTTAGAGAGGTAGTGGACGCATTAACGGAGCGAAAGGGAACAGGACCAGGCAATTTCATTTTATGCAGATGTTACAAATACTGATGCTATGACGTAGGCCTAACGGGTGTGGAAAGGAGAACCCTGGATATGCATGGGGGAGGAATGGTGTTGAAGGCTGGCTGAAATGAACACGGAGCACATCATCATCATCATCATGGGCCTCCTAAGGAGGAGTAAGGTTAATTCCAGAATGAGAAAACACGATCGAGGGAGAACAATGAACATTCTGGCCAGTGCGGTGGGTCAGATAATCATCATAACCATCTGCTGAAGCTGTTTCTTCTGAGGATACAATGGCCTTGGCCCGACCTGAACCATCCTCTGGTACTGTATGAATGTAGCTTCGTTGGAGACACTGTTTTCAGTATTTGCGTATTATTCTTCCCTTTGAAAGCTTATTGGCACTTCAACCAGATGTGTCCTGTAAGAGTTTACACCCAAGGATTGGTTGGGATTTACTGTTCACATTATATTATCCAGGAAAGAGCGAGTGATCACTATTAAATGTTCACACTAAGAGGGCCTAGCCCCAGGCTCCTACGCTCCCGATGGTTTTAAAAAAATTACTGAATAATAGCTGGAATACTTCATGACAATCGAATCAAGACAGAGGAGGAGTAATAACAAGGACGCAAAGAAAGCTGAAAACTTGACGGAGATAAAATGTCAGTTGGCGGGGCTTAGAAAACTTGAGTAATTAGGTCTGGCCACCCACGATGATGACGTCTTGTGTCTGATTAGTGGCTGCGCCATACGATTTTTTCCCAACTAATGACAAACTGAGAGTGAGGAGGCACAAAATTACTGCACAACGCTTTTAGTGCCATGATGTCTTATTTTCACAACCAAACCACTGAATTTAGTTTAACTCATTTATTCCGATGATGTCATTTACTGTGTTCTTGCCACCTCCAGTGACTTTATAAAACTTATGTAGACCTCTTGTAGTGAAGGGGTTTATAAAAAGGCCATGTCTAACCTCTCCAGAGCCAAAAATCTTTCCAAAGCTTAATAAAACCATCAATGAATGGCAAAAAATAAAAAGTGCGTAATCGGAGTGAAGGGTTCGTAGTCAATGAGACGGAGGCTTTCCTTTAGCTGACCACCTCCATGCCATGTTTTCTCTCTTTTAGTCTTGACAGCGGCAGGCGATTTTATTCAGCCTGTCTTGGTAGTGGGGCGCTAGAAATTATCCTCATAAATCCTCCAGTACGATGACGTCTTTGCTTTACTTCCGAAGGAGCCAGACTATTTCATTCACTTCATGCAAATCCTGTCGTAATAAAAGTGTTAGAAGCAAAGTCCATGAACCCATCACCTTGATGAGGTCTTTACATTATTCCTGATAAACTCACATGGTTATATTAAGCTTATGTAAGGTCTTGTTCGTGAATGGGTTAGGTTCTGTCATCTCTTCGTTAAGATGAAATCTCATTTATTTTAATCTTCCGTGGCAAGGTGAATATATTTTACTTGCATTCAGGAGTTTGCAAAACTCGTATAACTACTGAAACATGAAGACAGTCTTTGGTTGTGTGTGTCCCTTGGTAGTAAAAACTGAAATCGTGACTGGCAAGTCGTGGGTAGGAGTGGAAGACAGGTGGTGGCGACAGAGCTGTACTGTCATAGCTTTGCAGGCACGCTATCGCCTCGTCTTTACTATTTAAGAATAGAGCACATTAACCACTGTCTTCACTACGGGGACGTACTTAACGAGGCAGACGGCGCACTTGTTGTGGCCGAGCATTTATATGCACTTATCTACGTAATTATGTAAGCATGCGAACGAAATATCTCGCGAGAGTATGATCCAGTTTGTAGCAAAACTGGCACATAGACGGTCTGTAGAACTAGGAAATTATTCGATTTTTTGCCGATTGACCAAAGACCAAAGTCATGAGTCAGTATCAAAGTTCATGGCATGGCACCGTCTCGGGAATGCCTGAACCGAACTGAATCACACCCGGGACATTCCCTGCATCACTCCTGACACTGAGAAATGGAGTGACCAGAACGTGACCAAGTGGAACAGGGTGTTCTTAATCCAGCCAAGACCCATAAAGACCTAAACTACCTCGACCTACACGACTGGCCAGTCTGTGGTAGAATATGTCCCATTCCAACTTTACAGTGACGAAGGTCCTAGGAGAAGCATCTCTGTCGTCTCCTCATTACAACTTCAATTTTTCATAGGCCACGTTAACCCACTGATACGGGGACGTCATTTCTGTTGTATGCAGGCAGCCTCCACACGACTTGACGAGGCTCAGGAGAAACTTTTCCATCTGTAGGGGTGAGATTCAGCTTTCATCAATCTCTCCAGCCCGAAATATCAACCAAGGTGAAAAAAATTGCCTGGGGGTGTCAAGAATAAACTAGCATATGTAATACGACATTGTAGGGAGGGATGTAATGAACAACAGGATGATATTAAACCTTTGGCAGCTTTGGATTTCTCTTCAGGTACCGGCATATAAAAGGTCTGATGCTGTGTGGAATATATCTGTAACTGTGTTCTGTCTATCTCTTTTCTTCTTTTTCATTAGGTGTAGGGTACTGGGTGTCTCTGGGCGTAACAGAATCGTCTGACGTCGGCCAGGATATAAAGTTCGTGTATTGCGATCAAAGGAGTTATGTATAAAGTCGAAATGTTGTAATGACAGAATGACATACTAGAAAACAGAAAGCGCTCACACAGATCATACCTGCGTCATTGCCGTTGAAATTTATGACTTTCTGTTGTAAATCCTCTTTCCTACTAGACTAATACTTCTCCGGTCACATAGTCAGTTCTGAGTCTGTCCTGTTATGCAGTCTCAGAGATCGCATACCTTCGCCAACGGCAGTACATTTATTCCTGCATCCGGATCTGGGTTCGCCTAAAAATCTAGCCAACTCTTCTTTGACCCGCTGCCCACAGATTCACCAGATTTCACTGTAATCCGATAACAACTATTTTACAGTAGATATTTTGTACACAGACACATAGAGAAAGGTGAATGCACAATCTCAGTCAAATTTCGTTGCTGGAGGTAAATATTAACTCCTTCATCACAAGGAATCTTTGCTACGACGAATATAATCCTACAACGGTAGCAAGAACAAAATTTAAACTGTTCTTTCTAACACTGACTACAAAAGGCCTCCCGTACACTGAACTAGATCTTGTCGCAAGTCGCCCCCAACAGTAAAAAGTAAATACATAAATAAATGATAAAGCAAAATAATAAGTATCACGGCACTAAAAATGTTATGGTGTACTGCTAAAACTAAAGGGGTGTCAGAAAGACGGCAAGAAGACGGTCCCCTGAGGGTGATTAGCGGCACGTGTGGCGTTCCTGGGGTAGATTAAGGTGAAGGAACCAGGGGGAAGGGATCAACATAACAACTTTGTAGCTGCGTTCCTGGTCCGCGCACTGTATTGTTTGTCATCCTTAATACTAATATGAGGACATTTATTGTGTCTGCTTTAAATGTAAAAAAAAAAAATAGTGGCTAGATATAAAAATGGTAATGATTGTAACGTTAATAATGAATACGTACAATATGTGATGCTTGTGGTAATTTATG